>NW_021604688.1:7809135-7835719 GCF_004785775.1 Grammomys surdaster | reverse complement strand
AGGAAAGGAAAGGAAAGGAAAGGAAAGGAAAGGAAAGGAAAGGAAAGGAAAGGAAAGGAAAGGAAAGGAAAGGAAAGGAAAGGAAAAAAAGAAAAGAAAAGAAAAGAAAAGAAAAGAAAAGAAAAGAAAATCCCCAAACACTGCCTAGAAGTGCCTAGTCCTAGAGCACTTCTGTACCTAGAACAATGGTTTCCATCTCTAATCCCAGGACAGGTGTCATCAACATCAGTGTGTCTTATGTCATCTGGAATGAAAATTTTGTAACTGCATCTTTAACTAATTGAGTCACAGTCTCTAGGGCTAGGTTCAGAAAACAGTGATTAAAAATAGTCTAGATAATTCTGACTCTGAAGCTTCCTCATTGTTCTTTTCAATCTAAGAGTATAGCATATTTTTTAGTATAATCTTGAAACACAAGTCCACTGATTTTATTATTACCAACAAAGAGAACGATTAAAAGAAGGAAGTGTCTTAGTTCATTAGTAAGAATATGTTATCTGTACTGTTTTAAAGGAATTTGAATTTGTCAGGTCATTCTTAATCCATCACTCTTGGCATACATTTAACTCTACTCCATCATGGGAATTCAGAGTGGTTGCACTAGAAAGATGAATGACTGATAATCTAGCCATAAGGATGTCTTATGGTTTGATATGTGTCAGATGTGCAGAGTGCTTCTGACATCTCTAGACAGTAATAATTAACCACAGTACAGTGTCAATGTTAATAGGTATGTCTATGAGGGAAGAGGAAGGACAGAAGGCACTAGCACCATTGAGCAGGGGTTTCCCTCAGTTTCCCAGAAGATGGACACATAAGCATGAGAGGACAAGGAGTCTGTATCAAATCACTGCTGAATGGGGGAAGGGGTCTCTGAAAGATAGCAGAGAAAGCAGAAAAGTTCTATTTTAAAAACTGCATTTGAGAACTAGAGTAATTAATGTCTAGGACAAAACCATTGGCTTTCATGAGTTCTATTGACCAAGACTTTTTTTACCTTTGGGGAAGTTAAACTAAAGTCTGTGGGGATGGATGGGTGGATATGAGTTCTTGTTGTACCAGTATCAGGACCTGAGTTAGAACTGTAGCAACCCTGTAAAATGCAGCCAATGAGTATGGCAGAAATTTTCTGTGACCCAGGACTTAGGGATAGTGATGAATGGGAGATCATGCCTCAGAGAAATAAGGCAGACCACAAAAGAAAAGGACATCAGGAGAGTGATCGGTCAGGACACTTGACATCCTTCTCTTTCATATGTGACCATAACATGCACACAGGCATATACATATACATCGTATCATACAAATACATATACCACATACCATATACCCAAGTATATGCACCAAACACTCATAAATACCACACACATATACATAGAACACTCACACATAATCCACACATACAATGCATACCATGCACATACTTACTAAACACATACATAAACACACACACACAACACATACATACCACATATACCACACACACCTTGCCACTCATATCCCCATGCCATTCCTACTTTGTAAGTCAATTCCCTCAATTCTAACACAGTTAGAGTTCAAGTGTTCTTCCTCAGGTTCTTCCGTTGTCAGTTATTTCTTATGTTGGAATTTTTGGATTTCAAGGGAACAGTTGATGCAGGTGGTAAACAGAGTACATGAATTTATTCAGCAGAAGCTGAGAAATTTCTCTTCCTTTTGAGGGTTTTCTGACTTAATAGACTGGGCAAGTGATGAGCTCTTGCTTTCACAGACCCTTTCCACAGAGCATGCTTGCAGATGGGTTGTGAATGAGTCTGGAAGAGGGAGCAGAATTCAGAGGACTCTAAGCGTGTCTTCACAGAGGAAGTGTGAGAATAGATGGAAAGAAAGGCCAGGCTTCAGACCAACCCTACAGTCTGGTGGAACAGAGGCTTTCTAGGTACGCTAATTGTTTCCTTGCTGTTTGTAGAGTGTACGTTCTAAATATCTTCCTTGCAGAGATCTTAACCTTGAGCCAAAGAGAACAGAATTTCACAGTTTTGACTCTAATCACATGAGCAATGAAAAGAAGTGATAACATTCGAAAGACATGTAGTTTCAATGAGATCTGACAGAAAATAAATGTGAAAAGAAACGCAAAGACTTAAGCTCATCATTTAGAGAAAATATCTTGATTCATATTTCTCAATTGAAATGTTCATTAATATCAATTAGTTTACTTTTCACTTTGTATGCACAGTTATCTGATAATCTATAAATATTGTTTTAATTGTAAATTTTCCCTCCTTTATATGCTACAGATACCCACTGTATCAGAGTGTATTTGTACCCAATTATCTCCATGTTTATACATTGAGCTGAGCTGCAGATTGGGAGAAAGAATAAAAGGGAGCTATGTATCAATTCTTGTGAAAAAGTGAAAATATTCCCTTCCTTTCTTTGACCTTGCAGAGAAATTGGGACAAATTTAAGCAAAACTGAGGCTGCCTTCCTCTCTCTTTCCTGGGCCTTCACATCATCGTGAGAAGGTCATTTTTGTTTATTTACTTCCTGAGATTTAACACGAGACTGGTGAGATTTAAATGTTTATGCTCCAAGCAAGGGAACGTTTTTCATTGTTTGCCAATCTGTGTCTGATTTAATCTAGATCTGTAAACAGTACTGCATTTTCGATTTGGGTGTAATTTTCCTTAAATTCACCCTACAGAGAAGACATTTATTGTTATTGTTTTCTTTCTTTCCTTTTACCCTCCGCCCCCTTTTAGTAATCTGAGAGTGAAAAAAATCTCTGAACCAATTGGTCAATCGATTAGCAAATTAACTGCTAAATAATGAATTGTGTCCTGTCCACATAGTGACAGGGTGGCTGGAATAAAATATGTTTCTACAATACTTCTCTGAACACATGCCTAACAAAGGAACACTTGCTTCTTGTAACTTGTTTACACAAATGTCTGGAAAACGAATGAAAAAACAGACACTGATAATATTTTATCAATCATACAAGCTGAGCAGACACAGGCATTGCTTTGAGAAATGAACAAGACTCGTTATCTTTCGAATTAAATTTTAATGTAGCAGAACTTTATATGATCCTTTATACATAAATAAATGCAAGAAGACAACAAAAATATTTTCCACTTCTAATTATGCCATTTACACTGAGCATGGTGTAAATGTACCCAAAAATAATGGCATTAAATAGACCAAAAGAAATCAAGAGAGAGTGGTGATATCAAGAGAGAGGAAATGGCAGAACTGTGAAATGAAGGCTAGATTATAGGAACTACCCTTCACATTTCTTCAAGTCTTGATTATTTACACTGAGGTTTTAATGAGCAATGATGATATGGGCAGACTCAGAACCTGAGGCTATGACTTGAAATTTTTCTGAGAAAAGAGGAAATATAGAAGAAAAAAAGACAGGGTTGCATATTTAAAGAAAGACATTCCAGGCTATTCTTTATTGACAATATTCACATGACACCCTAAAATGCAGGTGGGATGTCTCTCCAACCTGCATGTTCTACTCATTTTGGGGAAATGATGGTTTGAGGATTAGCTTGCAGATATAGGAACCAAGATATTTTAAAATTTCCAATTCAGTCGCTTTCTTCAAAATGAGTTTTTAAGAAGTATTGTTTGCTAGCTAAAGTACCCAGAAATAACTTGACATACATCCACCTGTTCAACAACTTTCATTCAGGTTTGTTCAATCATTTTTTATTGGTAATCACATACCCAGTCCTGGGCTGTGTGCAGGTTGGGAAAGAAGAGAGTCTAGGAATATCTGAAAACCTAATACAATGAACCTTCTGATCTATGCTAGGAGACAAGGAAAATAAACATAAAATAGTGAGAAAAATATCTGCTAGAATATCAGTCGTGTTGTGATCTTGCCTTGGTAGGGGGTAACTATGATAGCATAGACAGTGAACACATTCTCAAATGAAACAGGTTTATAGTTATTTATTCATTCTTAGTAATTATGCTTCCAAGAGGACAAAGAGAATATTTGCCAGTGTATTATTTTAGTGTGCTTGAATGTGTGGGTGGTTAATAAGAAAATGTTGAATTACCAGTTCAGAGTTAGGAGGATTGAGGTTTGGCTAGGGCAGTCTGACATTTCAAGTTTCTCTTTAAGGTTTTTAGAACTTCTGGGAGTTAGAAGGTAAAATCATACTCATTATCATTTCTCAAGGAAAAGAAAGAATCCTGTGTGTGTTGTGGGGCAAGTGTAGTAAGAGACAAAACCAACAACAAAGAATGCTTTGTAAAGCTGATCAAGACACTAAGAAACTGTTCTTGTTAACTATTACAAATAAACTAAATTAAAAAGTATTGCAATTTTCTATTTTAAGAAATATATAAAGGTCTTTTAAATATGCATATATGTTGTACATTTTAGAAAAGGAGACAAGGACATAAATAACTAACTCATTTATTTGGCCATAAGAAAATTCACTTTAATTGTTGAATCTAATGTTAAAATTTATCAAGTAGAAATACATATGATTCTAAGACATAGTTCTACAAAACATGTGAGGAAGAAATATTATCTGTGTGCTTAAGGGAATCCACAAAGTGCCATACTAAAAGGAAACACTGATACATTTGATCAAAAGCATCATTAAGATATCAACAGACAAGCCACTATACAGAACATGCTATGATTGATAAAAATCACAATTTTAAATTACATAAGAATCCAAACTATTTTTTTACAAATCACAAAACCAACAACAGTGACAATTAAAAATAAAGGTGAAGTTAAACTCAATAATTCATAAAGAAAGTAGGAGAATGAAAGTAAAATAAAATCTCATTAACAGGGAATTGAGAGATAAGTCAAAATGAGACACTCATATGTCATCATATATCATCTACAATTTAAAGGAAATCTACTATAAATTTCACTAAAAGGTGCTATATAGTGATAGCTTGGTGGTTAAATGTGCTCACTACCCTTCCAGAAGACTCAAGCTCTTTTTCAAGATACAGATTGGTAGATCATAACTGCTTGTAATTCCAGCTCTCTGGGATCCATGCCCTCTTCTGATATCCAATATCACTGTTACATACATGTACATGACCAAAATTAGAAGTAAAGAATATTTAAAATATTAACAAGTATTTATCACAACTCTTTGCAGCACAAACATATGTGTAAACTGGTACAGATCTTTGAGGAAACTGATGATATCATTTGTTAAAGTTGGATAAGAGCTTGCTTTGTAAACTAAGAATCCAATGGATAAAACTCAGTGCTGAAGAAATTTTGAATATTTACACCAACATTGCATTTACAGCAGTAGTTGGAATGCCATGACTATTCGAGCTGAAATACAGGAAATAGTCCAAGTTTCACTTGATAGACTGACTAATGGAATGCGTAAGAAACAGTGGAATAGCAGGAAATACAAACTGCAAGCAGACTGCAGTTAAACAAAAGACTGAGGAAGAGTGTGACAAAAAAACAACGAGATGTACACACTAGACACAAAACAGAGAATGCTGAAGCTTCTTGGCAACATCCCTTGATAATGACTGGCAGAGGAAATTCACAGGGCTCTGAAGACTAATCACTTTGGAGACTTGAATACTCTGTGTCTTGTTTGTTGGTTTGGTTGGTTTTGTTTTATTTTTCCACCACCTGGATTATATATTACCTGTATTAATAATAAGACATATAAATCATATTTTGATAAACATTCATTGCTCTGTTACTCTTGAAGGCAGACAATGTACGCATTTTTAAAGTATTAAAGTTCTAGATAAGAGGCTCTTTATATCTTTTTGATATGAAATCAAGATAAAACTCCTCCTTATACTTTCTTAGAAGTATCAACAGAAGTAGCGTAAAACAAAGCAAACAATTATATGCTCTAAATGGAATCCAGAAACATGAAAAATTCTCTGTACCTTCTTTTTAATAAAAAAAAGCAGAGGTTAGGTGAGATGGTTGCTTAAAAGAGGCATCAGATCTTTCTTTCTACCCCTCTCCTCTAATTTTAAATATTAATTCTTGATTGGGGCCTCAGGGATAGCTCTCTGTGTAGGAGTAGCTATTGTTCTGCAAGAGGACTGAAGAACAATCTCCAGCACACACTTTGGGTGACTAACAAGCATCTGTAACTTCACTCCTAGAGGACCCAATGTCTTTTGGCTTTTTAAAGTACCTAAATACATATGTCATATACTCACATAGACATACACGCATGAATAAAAATAAAAAAATAAATAAAAGTCTTAAAAAGATAGCTAATTCAGTTAATCATATGTTTGAGTAAACTTCCATCATGAACAGGAAAGTGGATTCCTGTCTTGGGTACAAATGTATCTGAAGTGATATAATTATATTTTACTAGAAAAGAATGTTTCTGAGAATGATGAGACATTGTCTTTTACCAGTTCCTTTAGAGGAGTCTCAGCGAAATATGTTTGCCCTGTGTTTCTGATTCTTACTTAGAAAGTGAGGCAGGAAAGATCCCTGAACACACCATATCAGAAAAGACATTCAAATTCCATTTACAATACATTCAGAATTTTTCTGTGTCTCCATTCTTCTACAGGACCAGTGTTTCATAATATGTTGTCTAAATGCATTAGCTAGTAGCTCTCTGTGTGGCTTACTTTGGCTCCTACAATCTACATTCCTCACATTAGACAAACTAACCCTTCAAAATCCAAACTAGGGTTAATTTTCCTCTCAAAGATGCCCAAATATCAGATGGAATGCCCTTGCTTAAGCAACAACTCACAGATTCTACTCCATTTTCTCCCACCAAGACAGTGTGCTCTTTGTGAACATAAATTGAGTATATGCTCACCTTGTTCCATCTCTCTTTGAGATGTTCTTCTTCCATATCAGGCATTATCAGGACTCTGTCCAAACATTACCTTTCCAGAGGCAAACAATCCTAGCTTCTTCATGTTAAAAACATAAAGTGACATAAGTTACTTTCCATTATATGTTTTTTTCCTCCCTGTATTTGCCATACACCTTCACTCTCATGCTTTCTTTCCACTATGAAAACAAAATGACTTAGAAAAAGGAAGTCTGAAAATGTCATAAAGAATCATATTATTAATTATTGTCTTATTTAGGCTTTCTATTGTTGTGCTGAAATATCATGACCAAAAGCAATATCCTGAATCACTGTCCACCACGGGAAGCCAAGGCAGGAACTCTAACCAGATAAGAATCTGGAGGTAGGAGCTGAGGCAGATGCCATGGAGGGCTGCTGCTTATTTTCTTGCCACTCACAGATTTCTCAGGCTACTTTTTTAATAGTAGAGAGGGCTACCTTCACAGGAATATCACTATCCACAATGGCCTGGACCATCACATATCAATAATTAAGTAAACAACCTGAAGTCTTATTTTCTGTAGTCATTTTCTCAATTGACATTGTCTCTGTTCAGATTACTGTACCTTCTGTCAAGTTGACTTGAAGCTAGCCTGCCTGACTATCTACCTAAAAACACCTCTAATGCACGTAAGTTGGTATACAGATAATTATGTATTATTTAAATGAAACTTTCCATCTTAGCTGACAATGATCCCTACAAAAGTTACAGACTATTTAACAAAACACCCAAACACAGGTATGAAATGACTAATTTTTACTTGTTAGCCAGGTCACCCCAAAAGATGCTCCAAACATTGTATAGCCTATTGATAATGCCCTTGGTTATATCTCAGGGGTAGAAGGTAAGTTCCTATTGCTGACAAAACTGTGGGCATCAGACACATAACACAGCTGACACTGTGCTATAACTTACCATAATCTTCCTTTCTAAGAAATTTTGGTACCAGATGGTTGCACAAGGGAATCAACAGTCTTACCCAGTTATAAAATCTATGAACCTCAAGAAAAGAATATCATGATAACCCTAAGGGTACAGTATTATCACACATATGTTCATAGTAACCAACTGCTCTCAATTTGACGGAAGGCTCCCACAACAAGAGTAAAGCCATGCATAGTACTGGAAATTTAGACATATAAGCAATGCTAGTGAAGGTATAGAAACTGGAGAAGAATCTATAATCCTCTACATTATAAAACTAGCACAATCACTAACTACATTCTAAATATTTGTCACTATAACCACAGATAAATGTAATGCTCATTCATCATTATGGAAATGCCTCTTTGCAATGTACAGAGACCATTATTCAAAATTATAACTAATCAAAACACAGAATTGTGAAACACAGTTCTAATGATTTACATCTACCAAACACACCCACACCTAAGATTCAGAGATCATTGTGAAGAAGAGAGCAAAGAGAATCTAAGAGTTAGAGGAGCATAGAGTCTACTATGGGCTTGTCTTCTAGAAATATTAGGAGCCTCATTCATAATATCATGAACATGATTGCCTAAATGTGAGCTGAACAAGGAAAATAATAACAGGCATACTAACATGCAAGGAAGAAAGCCCTGAGATCTCAACACTACACAGAGATTTACAGACAAGTAAGGATTGCTGAGATTTGGAGAAATACTCTTCCCCATGGAAGAGTACATCAAATAGTTGTCCAATCTCAGATGGTCTGCCTTAAAAACATACACAGAAGTAAAATTTTACAAACTGAACACGTTGATTATATTTATGTATTTAGGAATAGGAATAATTGTGTCATGCTCATATACACACAGACACAGACACACATATAGACACACATTATGCATATATTCAACAATTTAAGTGAAACAGGCCATGAGTTTATAAGAAAAAGATGTAAGGATGGTACATTGGAGGGAAGGATGATGATAAAGGGGAAATGCATAAAATGATGGAACTGATATAATTATATTAAAATCACAAAAATTTCAAAAATAGTTGTCAAACATACAAATGTATAGCAAAAGGAAAAAGAAAAGAAACAAATGAAAAATGGAGAATATCAGCCTCAAATATTGAAAAAGGAAATTACAAAACTAAACTGATTCTCCTTTTTTAAAGGGGAAATCACAGATAAAGATCACTACAGAAAACACAAGCAATCAATATGCAGAATGGTGGAGCTTAGTCCCAGGGGATATATCCACAAAACACTCTTATATCTAAGGTGTGAAGGGCATTGCAGAAGATGACATAGAAATATTGTAAGAGCCAAAGAACCAGAGATTTTCCTGTGAGTTTGTATCTCAACAACATCAGAATATATACCTATAACATTTTACCATCATGACTACCAAACATGAGCTAAAACAGAAAGTCAAGAATGAAACAAAACTGAAAAGGGCAAACAGCACACAAAGGACTATAGGCAACTGAATAGCTGGAAGCATGATATGTGGTCTTCCCCACTGAAAAGTACACCAGTTGTCCAGTGCCAGTGATCCGTCCTAAAAATATTATGTATATAAGTAACATTGTATGACTCAAGAGGTTATAATTCTGAATATGTGTAGGTATGTGTGTGTGTGCATGTAGAAAAAATATATATAAGCATGCATTAAGAATTATTGATTGTGCTCCCAGGCTGGTGGTTTAGACCCTGGGGAGTTCCGGTTGGTTGGTATTGTTGCTCTCCATATAGGGAGGGACCCATGACTCCAGCTGTATGTAGCGGAAGATGGCCTTGTCCTGCATAGGTGGGAAAGGAAATCCTTGGTCCCATGAAGGCTGGACACCAAGTGCGGGGGAATTCGAGGGTGGGATGTGGGAGTGGAGGTTAGGTGGGGGCACATCCTCATAGAAGCAGGAGGAGGAGGGATTTGATAGGGGGTTCCTGGGTGGAGGGGATGGGGTAAGGGGATAACATCTGAAATGCAAACATAATATCTAATAAAAATAATTATTGATTAAAGAAGCCATTAATTTGAAGGAAAGTGGGGAGTAGCATATGGGAGTCTGTAGACTTGAAAGAAGGAAATAGAAGGAAAAAATAGTAAAATAAAATATAATGTCAAAAATGGGGCATTTCCAACATAAAAAAAAAAAACAAAAAACAAAACAACCCTATAGTCTTCATCATAAAAAGGTTTCTTGAAACTAAGCCTGATAGAAACACACAATTTAGAAAAAGTTTTATTTTCCTTAACCTGAAACACAAAACCAAATAAGCCTATTGCAAAAGTAGTGATAGGTTTTTAAAGTATAGACTAAGTGTGACTGATAGTTGTGGATGATTATAACTAAAATGTCTGTGTGTGTGTGTCTGTGTGTGTGTGTGTTCGTGTGTGTGTGTGCGTGTGTGTGTATGTGTGTGTGTAGTTGTAGTAGTACTAGTTGCATCAACAATAGTAGAAGTAATATCACATCATCTGAATTATAAAACTGTTTTCATAATTTTTTTTATATTCCCCTGTGATACAAACTGTCAATCTAACTCTGTTTAGGGAAATTCCAGTCAGATCATAAAACTTTTTTCTCCTGGAACTTCACTCTTTTCTGGAGAACCATCATGATGGTTTAGCAGTTAAGAGTGTTTCTTCCTCAATCATGAAGACCGGTGAGCCCCGGAGTTAGGATCTCAGTCAACCACAAAACAGGACAAGCATTTGCTGCAAGCCTATAACCCCAAATCTGAGGTGGATAGTGGAATGGAAACAGGAAACTTCCTGGGGGTTTTGGTCTTGGAAAATGAAAAAAATCTAGGTTCAGAGAATGATGCTGACTCAAAAGTAAAGATAGAGTGAAAGAAGAAGAAACCTGATGCCCTTTGGTGTATGTGTGTGCACACACAGAGGTGCTCATCCACAAACATATGCTCATACTTTCTCACTAAGACAAACACTAAGAATGAACTAAATATAATAAACATTTTCTAAGAAAAAATAAAATATATGTCCATACATTCTCACATGAGAACAAATTAAATAATAAATATTTTCTAAAAAATAGTAAACACATAAAGAAAAATTTATAACAGATCACATAGCTCTAACAGAAACCCTAAGTATCACCACTTACTGAGGCTGATAATGATTATAAAATATTAAACTACTATCAGGGTGTTTATTTAGACCTACTTCCTGATAAGGTCTTTATTCAAAAGCTTCATTTCTCTAAAATATGAACATTCAATAAACTTACGGTGCATATGGCAATATTCAAATCAATACTCAAGTATTTTGGTCTCTAATATTGCATATTTAATTGTACTGATATCAATAATACAACGTGGCACAAAGATTTCCATTATATTGATGGAGAAATTATTATCATTTCATTTAATATTAACATACAAAGACATCCGAGATAGATGTATTCAATGTAGGTTGTTCTGGCCAGCTTCACGTTCATTCAATCAAAGTCTGGTTAAAAGTATAGAGAATCATGGTAAAATGATGACCAGTAACAAAAGACAAAACACATGGCAGGAAGCTATTTGTGTGTGTGTTTGGCAGGAAGCATTTTGTAGTGTCTAAAGCTAAGATTTTATCATACATTTCTCTTGAGGGCTTTTTCTCCAGGAAAATAAAATAACTTCTATTAAAAACTCTGCACTATGTCCCAGATCTTGGAAAACATGTCTCATCCCACTCCACAAAACTGAATACTACTATCTCCACATAAAATCTTTCGGAGAACAGAGCATATCCCTACCCAAAGTGCAGCCTCTCGAGGAACAAGGCTTGTTTGGAGATTGAGACTCATGTAACCCTGACTAAATCCTTTGTCAGAGCACGTTTATTTTTATCCTCTATCTTCACTCATTTCTCTTATTTCCCTTGAGTCTTAAGTATGTTATAAGACGTCCAACATCAAAAAACTTGCTAATAACACCAACTGCAGCAAATACCAGATTGGGTCCCCTGGAAGCGTCCTGAGCATTGAATCATACTCTCTCTCTGATACCTCAGTTCTTGACTCTGATGTTGTTCATTTCCTAAGAGTGATCTACTCTTTCTGGAGTTGAGGCTCAGTTGACTTTTCTGAGGATGTCTCTCAGGGTCCTGTGTTCTCCTGTTCTTTGAAGATCCTGGAAGAAAATATATGTTTGTTCCTTGCATTTTGAGTTTGTTATTTACTTACTTCAACTCTGCCAGTATGACTCCTGCTGCTATCTATAAGGGGCTTTCTTCTCCCAATATTTAAAATCTCTTTGTATGACTTAGAGAGCCATGCAAAATTTCTCTATTGAAATTCAAAACCTAGCCAAGCTGACCTCATTTCAAAATAAGACCAAATCTCAAGCCAGCCAGTTTTATTCAAACCATTCTTTTTCATATTTTGATTTATTTATATGAAAAATATTTTCTTTCCTTTGGATATTTTGTACCTGCAAGAGAGATTTTACAGTGTTAATGAGAAAGAGATATGCTCGTGTCTTTTATTTGCATGTCACTTTACAACTGCAAATCCTTTTGCAAACTTCATTCCTCATAGTAAGGGTCTGTTATGGATATTAGGAAAATTGCATACATCTCACTCACAGTATACATAGATACAGGTAGATATTTAAGCAGTTGCACACACACAGACACACACACAAACAGAGAGAGAGAGAAAGAGAGAGAGAGAGAGAGAGAGAGAGAGAGAGAGAGAGAGAGAGAGAGAAAATAGTTTAGTTTTTGAAGATAAAGTAGGCTGGCAAAACCAGGTATTAAATAACACATATACTCATGTACATACATAGTCATGCATGCTCACAGTAAGTCTTAATTATGATGTAATAAATATATACCCAACATAACCTGATGAAGACTGTGGTATTTCTTGCTGGTTTCATTTTATATAAAACACAATCCACCTAGAAAATTTGCCAAGTAGCACAGTGACAATGAAGGCTTGTAATAGATTTAAGTGATTGTTCTAAACAGCAACTCATAGTGTCTTGTATCTATGAAGTCCTCATTTATGAATTCTCTTCTTTTAGCCCAAAAGAAAATTTTAGATTGTCATCCAACCATGAGATTTGGTCAAGATTTCTGATTCAGGCATTGGATTAGAAACATGCCTCTAGTCCACTTCTGACCCAATGAAATATTTAAAGAAATCCAGTGGAGTCATTCTGGTATGATGTCGTTGTTCCTTATGGATACAGAATAATGAGGAGTTTACTCTCATTGTTCATTTTGAGGTAATACCTAGGCTAGCTGACTCCATTTTGCTACTTATAGCAACAAAAAATGATTTCACATTGACTTTTTCACTGCTGACATACTAAACCTCCCATTTGACTCCAGTAAGCGGTCTTACCCATCTCCAGAAGAATTCCTACCTAAGTTTGTTTTATTATAGTCTGCAATCAGCATATCATAGCACTCCTTCTTACGTTCTTTTCCAGAACTGAAGCAAAAAAAGTGGGTTCTATGAATCATATTCCTTGAGCAAGAATTTAGTACTAGAAGTCTAAGTAGGGTGAGTGTCAAGATCAAGTGAAATGCCATGTTAATTTGGCCCATGGAGATACAAGTAAAACCATAATAAATTTTACTACAACTATCCAGAATTAGAAGCTAGGAAAATCCCAAGAAGGGCAGAGGAAGAAGAGGAAAATAGATTATCTTTCTCAGAGGTATCTGATCACACATGTATATGCATGTTCATTTTTAACAATGGGACAAGTAATTTACATATTTTTTCTTCCTTTCCTTTCCTCCATTTGCCTATTATTTTCTTTTAGTGTTTTGTACAATCTGGCTACAGACATTCTATATTCCTGCCTCACAATACTAGGTATTGGAAGTAGAGGCATATACCATACCACCTACCTAGCTTTATAATAGTTATTTTAAAATGTGTTCATAAAAATGTACTCTAAGAATATACAACAACTATTAAACACACACACACACAGGTGCGTGCGCACTCAAGCATATATATATTGTTTCCAAATATTTCTGAAGACCGGGTCCAGGTTAAGAGATTCCTTATTGATCCTGTTTATGGAGTCATGGCTAATGTAGAAAGCTGGGCTGAATCTCTGTCCATACAGATTCCTTTGCAGTGAACAACCAAGCAGTTCCTTCGGGCTACTATTTAGAAGTTAGAACATTATGTGCACTTTTGTTCTCAGCATATCAAAAACCATTAAAAAAGCAATACATCTGCATATATTGAAATGGCTACTAAAATATTCTATATTGCTAAAGAAAAAATAGACCATAGTCACAAATACAGACAAATGTGTTTGATTTTGGCATAAAATTTGCTAGAAGGGTCATAAATATATTTATTATACAATGAATCTAAAAATTGTGAGTTGAAGTTCAAAACTGCATATTTTGACTATTGCATCATTTTTTAAAAATTCCTTCTCTGTCTGTATAGAGTCACTGTATCAATTCATATAAACAACAATATAATTTTTTTATATAATTTCTTTAAGGCTACCACAAGAGTGGAAGGGAAGAAGGTACTTGGGCATTGAGGTACTACAGACTGTACATGTACAAGGCAGACTGACCACTTCCTAATACCAAGCCCAGTGGTAAGAATAGTTATCCACCTATGAGGAGAGGGATGGGCTCTTAATTTCTCTTCATGTATTGTTTTAAGAAGAAAAAGATACTAGCAAAGAGCAGATGAGGCATACAGTGTGATCTGTCTGTACAGTCTGCCTTGTACAGTCTGCCTGTAGTACCTCAATGTCCAATGGCCACCTACAATGTAACAGACACAATATGAATATGCTGAATAAATAGTAAATGTCTAAGAAGCTTTTTGAGAAGCATGAGAATCCATCTTCTTGATTCAAAATTCACATTTGTGTTTAATTCACTATTATGGTCTACATAAAACCAAATGGCTTTATCTGCCCAAACTTGGAATTATAAAATTTCATTCCAGACCCTTTTTGTAATAGGGTGAGTGTATAGTCCTGACTGTCCTGTTACTTACAATGTGGAATAGATAGACCCTAAACTCAGAGCAACTGGCTTGTGTCTGCCTCCAAAGTGCTAGTATGAAAGGCAGACTCAACCATCTTGGCTTAACTTTCCAAAGGAAAATTATGTGAAACATATTAAGAACATTTATCTGTTTTCACATATTCCTAGTTTCATTGACGGAATGTACATCTCATAAGAAAAGGATAACATTACTTAACATTACTTTCCAAGTTAAAAAGTTTCTATACAATCTGGCATGGTCAAGACATGTCCATTTGAATGAATAGTGATTGCATACGCCGTGAAACACGGTGTAAAGAAGCTCCAAAGGCATGAACCACAGGAGATGGATGACAGCACAATGGCATCTTCACTTTCATCATTTCCTTTTGCACAATAGAAATGTGTGTGGTCAAATGTGTTTTGCTCAGTGTTTGCTGATTTCACAAAAGTAGGTGCTTTTCAGAGATTTCAGAGGCTGCCTTCACTACTCTTAAGGCCCCATGCCTCTGCTAAAAGAGTCGCAGCTATACAACAGCACTGATCCTGGAAGAAGGTCTATTTACTCTTTTCCCACCCCTTCTTTTGAAGTTACTTATTAATAATAGAACAATAGATTCATATCCAACACTCTGACAAATGTGAACCAAAAAGTGTAGTCATAAGTCCTAAATATTATATATACACACATATATATATTTAAATACTAATCTCTGCACTTATATGTACAACATGTATGCATTTATTTCTATATCTCATTAATAGCAAAGAGTCCTCTGTTGAAAGTAGGTAGTTTTCAATGTGAAAGGGTAATGAAATCAATGCCATAGGTTACTATTTGGCATTTACATGACACATGTATTTGCAAAAGTACTCAAGAATGACTTTGTCTTTAATCCCCTCAACAGCCCTTGGAGAAGGCTCAGCTATCAGTCCCTTTACAAATGAGAAAATTGGGGAATTACAAAGGTTCCCGACACCAATGTATGGCTGATTGGTGGCAACTGGTGGCAACTGGTGATTAAATCACCAAGTCTTGACTTAAAGGAGTGTGTCTTAAAGGAGTGTGTCTTATATTTTGGTTTTAAAGAATGGGATTCCTCAATAAACCTGTGAATCACAAGGAAGAGGACCAGATTGATGGGACTTGAGCAGCTTGTCTTCACCACATCCCAGTGCTGGCTTAAAGCACCTCCGGGCTACTGAACTCCTTTCAGCAATAAAATAAGTAGCATATTAGGTGCTAAATTCTTCCTACAAACAGTATTTCTCATTGACTGCAAGTGTATTAAGTTGTTAATTTCCAACACCAACTTATATGATGGCACTCCTGCCTTCATAGGAAGATGAATTGATCTAGTCAGAAATGACAACGATAAAATTAACAAATTTACCAGTCTCACGGAGAGAAGTTACATTTGCTCATTTTTGCACTCTAGGACCAACCCTGCAAAGCTCCAGAGCTAAGGCATTCATCGTCTCACCTGCACACACTGCACATAGATATCTCTGTTTTAGTTACAAACTTGAGATCACCATAGAAACCAATTAGTATTTATGTTGCTATGACAGATTGTAGAGAAAAGGGGGAGCAGGGTGTGCTTACTCATTTTTATGCCATCTCAGTGGAGAAGGAATAAAACGCTGATTCCAGTTTCCAAATTTCCATTGACTTCTCTCACCCTAATTTACACTCACATCTTTCTTTGGCACCAGAAAAACCCTTGATGGCAAAGGATCTCTATGTATTTAGAGTAAACTCTACAGTTGTTAGTAATGTCAGAGGAAATAAGAAGACATAAATCATTATATTTCTTGCATGCTGTTGACTGTAGGATATTTGTCCCCAAACAGCTGTAGAATTTAAAAATCTAAACCTCTGTATGCCACTTTTAAAAACACTTTTACTTTAAAAACACATACTCACTTGTGACATTTAAGAGAGCAGAAATAAGAAATACCATTATTATATTTATTTATATTTTGTTTGCATTTTTAACCTCCTTGCTGTGACTTTGAATATCCTACCAAACAAAAAACTATCTCTTCCTGTAAAGAGAATCAACAACTTCAGTTAAAGCCTTTCTCCAAACAACAGACAGTAACAGAAAGACTCAAAAGAGACCAGAATCAATGGCTCTAAGGCTATAAATTAGAACCAGGATTTGGTCCTCAGAGTCAGGGTGAAAGACTTGAGATTTGACACTCTCCCATTATCAACACTATTTAAATACAGCAATTATGTGTTGAATAAAGTGTCTTTAAATATCCGTGTCACATAACCCCTCTTGTCCTGTGCTTTCCATTGAGTTGTTTACTTTTTTTAAAGCTCTTTGGATAGTCTGTATACAGAAGAAAATGGGGGGTGAGAACTGAGTTAGTGATGTGTAAATACTTCCAGAATGAAGGTGCTGCCTCTAAGCTCCCATAACTGTATGGCATACAGAAGTCACACCATAACCAGGCACCAATGGGATTTAGAAAAATCTGCTCCTAGTAGCCCAAGTTTTCCCAGGTTCATCCTGAAACAGTTCAGCACCCTCTGAAATTAATGAAATCCACTAAAAGACTCAATCTGAGCAGCTAAATGTCTATGTAGTTTGGATAAATTAAGTAAAGAATGAAAATTTCCCTTCCATCCAATTTGTTGCAGACTGTTTTAATGACAAGTAAATGGTAAGAAGCCTGTTCGTAGACCAGAGATGAAATGGAACAATGTCTTTCGTCTGGTCTGTTTGACTTCAGTCTCTTTATGACAAATTACGATCATTAGTCAAATAAATGGAAACCCCCTTAGACCTCAGTGAATGTCCTAGATGCTCCTAACAGCAGCCCCAGCATGAACTGCAGCATCATGCATGCCTGTATACTTCTTTCCTTGCACTCATAAGCAGTGAGAGCTCAACGTTTCCCATAGACAGTTCTTTGTTTAGACTGAGCTCTAGCGGCAGCTCCATTTCCACTTCTTATCTCTTCTCTGTCCTCTCCACACTCCCCTGTCTATAATAGCATCTATGTAAACATGACTTCTATTTAGTAAATGACCACCAGTGTCAAACGAATACCAGCAATTAACACACCCAGAACAAATTATAGAAAATAGCAGACAACTATAAACACTATTATTGTGTTGGCTAATTTGCGGATCAATTTCTTATTTCTACTTTTCTTCCTATGCACAGAGGCAGTTGAAAGTTTTCCTCTTCACTATATGGACACTTTGATTTTCTCTTCTCATAGAATAGTCATTTTTCAAAGCTGAAACAATGGACTGAGCATAAGGTGTTTGCCGTTAACAGTTATTTTATAACACACATTATAAAATGGTTTCATTACAGTGCTTCACAAAACTTCAGAGGAAAAAAAAACTAAAGATTTTAAATGTTAGATTTACCTGAGGGGTTTTTTTTTGGTAGTAATTAATCATGTCTTAAAGTCTTGGTTTCTATTTCATAGGCCAAGTAGTTCAGTTCTAGAATAATTTATTCTAAAATCCCCAGTGAGAAAAATGCAATGAAAGCATGCATGTAAAGATACTTATAGAAGAATGAGAGCCATTATCTATCTATGAAAATTCATCTATACCTATTATAGAATTAAGCTCAGCCAAATTAACTAAGAATAATAAAAATAACACCAATACTTTAATACCAGGAGTTTATAGTACTGTACACATGGCACATGAAAAAATGCACAGTCTTACTTTAGAATCTGAAAATCAACTTGGGTGTGAGCTTCAAAAGGATAAAAGGTTTTAAGAGATGAACGTACCCTACTGAATTCAGAGAAGTTAACACATACAATGTACCTGTAAGGACTGAAGAACAAGAAAGTGTGATCATTAAGTACATACAAGGTCTGAGGTGAGAAAACCATTTCAGTTGGGGAGTCTTCAATCCACTGATCCTTTACAAGCATTTTTGAAAATTGGAACATGTACTCCCTCCGGGAGAACTTTGTGGAAAAGAGAGGATTAGAGTTCAGATTCTTGGAACATACATTGTACATACCAGGAGCTTGAAAATTATCCAGGGCTGCCTTTGTACAATTGCTTAAGTTGAAAAAAAAGTATGAATAATGCTAAAATAGGATAATATGAGATATAATTTACAAATCAACATATACAAAGGGTTATACATATATGAAGAATTTATGTATTGTGATAATAGATTGTTGTTTTGTAGCTTAACTTTAAAGAGGAAAGTAAACCTAACATTGTGAGAATTAATACCTTAGCAAAGATTTATTATAGCTTATTTGAGTTCAAGATTGTGTGCTTATGTGTGTTATATCAGTCTTGATATGTTTCTTGTTGTTGTTTGAGACAGAGTGCTAAGTAGCCAGGTTGGCATTAAGTCACTATATGACTGAAGATGACCTTTGCATCCTGCAGTTCTCAGGAGCTGAGACTGTAGAAGTGGATCATTATATCCATTATGTGGTACTGGGACTTAAACACCTGGTTCATGACGGCTAGGCAGCCATGCTAGTCACTGTACTCACTGAGCTATATCCCTAGCCATAGCGTCTGTATTCACTGCTGACCTCTGGCACTTTTAGAAGCAGGTCATAAATTCTGTGATGACAGTAGCAATACCTCTGTGTCTTGATAATCGGCCCTATGACAGCATTTGAATCTGACAAATGATACTTACAATTAATTGCTCTGTCATTAGTCCAGCCATTCTTCCCTTCTGGAAATTTAAAGCATTACTAACAATTGCCTGAAGCTTTAAAAAGCCACACTTCTAACATATCGAAGGAAGCTACAGGCTTCTTAGACTTTAACTCGCATATTGAAAATTAATTCCTTTAACTCTATATTTTGCTAAGTAGTGCCAAACATACATAGCTAAATAGTGAAAAGTTCTGGATCTAATCCTCTAGTCATGATTCCTCAGAGGAAGGGAATTACATTGTCTAAACTTAAAGTTATCACCTATATAATGGGAAGAATATCATTGTGTCTGAGAAACCTAACAGAAAAAAATTATTATAAGCAACTGAAATATCAACTATTATCACTGTTCTCTGGCCTACGGAGATATTAGAATTATTTTTTGTAATGAAGGAATTCACTGATTGGACATTATTCATTTTGTACTAATGTTTTGTGTAGAATTAATTACCTGCAGTTTCAAGACAACAGGATTCAAGACAGGAAAAAGGCAGAGACAGAAAAGGAAACAAAATTTAATAAGCAGTGCTGAACTAAATCTCAGAGTCCATGCCTGGGGTTAGTTCCCACCCTTGGTGAATCTGACATAGTTTGAAGATGAAAACACTTTCTTTGTTTTCAGAAATCCCCAAGGACATTTGAGTTTGGAGTTCCTTTTAAAGTTGTTTTGAATGCATTGTGGAGTGTGCGTGTGTGTGTGTGTGTGTGTGTGTGTGTGTGTGTTTGCTTATGTGTTTGACATTCCTCCTTCCGAAAAATTTAAAGCAAACCTTAGTGCCTTTCCTCGCTTATTTTATTTATTTCTCTTGAATTTGTTTTGAAATTTTCTGTGCTATTTTAGATGTGATGAGAGGAAATGGAAGTTGGCTGCTACTCCAGTGACCTTATCTGTCAATCTACAGACAGACATATTTTTTTGCTATGAAAATCTTTAAGATGAAAATGTAAGATCTGTTCAATTTTTCCTATCTTACCAAAGTAGTTCCTTTTTTTATTTGATATTTTATTTATTTACATTTCAGATGTTATCCTCTTTTTTCCCACCCCCACCCGAATTAACCCTCTATCCTGTCCCTCCTCTTTTTTTTTTTTTTTGCTTTAATACTGTTTAAGTTACATGCAAGTATTAAAGTCAGTTCTAGGTTGAGGAATTAGCAATACAATAGATGCATATAGTCAAGGAACAGGCAAGTAGTGTTTTTAATCCTTGCTAAAAGTACGGTTCATTTCAAGAAATTAAGAATGTCTCAAATTAATTCTCTGACACTAAATAAACAGTCCAAATATCTGATTGAGAAGTATAGACTTTTTAATCCAGAGAAATAGATATATTTTCTTTTGATTAACCAACCAATCAATCAAATCACATATAAAATTCCTTATTGCACAGCTTCTGAGGTCTTAGACATGAATTGGGTATATGAGAAACAAAGGGGAGACAAAGACTAACAATATTTATCATTTGTAGAAGAAACTTATGATGGACCAAGAAGTTTTCTAGTGTCTATGCTAGGAGACTCAAGATAAGACATAGAAACAGGAAGTTACTTTCCCTTCTTTACCTAGGTACAAGAACAGAAGGACTTCAAATCTCTTCCTGTGACTCTCATGCCATGTTTCATAATTCATAAATAGCAATCAGTGTGTGAAGATGAACCAAGACCCTAGCTAGCACCACAAATAGTCATTCATTAGCTTCTTTTACCCATTGAAACTCTGATGACAAACTGTGAGTATGTGGAGAGGATCCCAGGCCGCTAGTCAGAAATTTATCTGGTGTTCACTTCATCTTTTTGACACTTTATAATCTTTCTGTGACCAAAGGCTATGGACATGGTCCGTCCTACATCCTTTTCTGTCTAGGTTAAAGCTCAGCTTCCCAGTGTTCTCATGGCTTCTAGTTTTTAATCTACATTTACATCCTGTTTCTCCTTGCTATCCTCGTGGCTTGGTTTATACTTTTTACATTAACCATTCCACTTTTTATCCTTTCTGTAAACTTATCTAAGCTTTCAATCTCAATCTTTTGACTCCTTTACTTTCAGTTCTCTCTCATAGCCTCATTAAAATAACTATCAAACACTAGTAACAATTATGACTTTAACCTACTTATATCAGCAGTTTGATCAGTTCTTTTGACATGCCTATTTGCTATATTATAAACCACAGGGACATCCTTCTGACAGGCATCAGCTGATGGCTATAACACAACTCAGTAGATAGTCTCCAATCTGTGTGGGTAGCACATCTCTGATAACATTTCTTTTTAAAGTAGAACATGTTTATGGCACACTTTCTCTGAGAGTTTTTAAAATTTCCCTGAATATACTTTTGGAAAACATAGGTCTTCAAGCTTCCTTTTTCATCTTATCTTCACCATGTGGGCTATTTGCAGGCAATACTAAGCCTCTTCACAGTGTCTAGAGATAGCAGGTCTTCTCATTCCATGCCTGCCTGAATTATCTTTCTCTGTCTAGAATAGTGTCCCTGAATTCTGTATTCTACATGTCCTCAAGTTTAACCATATATTAGTGGTTGTAAGGAGTTGATCTTGCCTTCACTACCCATGCTGAGGCATGAACCTGTTTTCCTTATGCATGTTCTTCATAGCATTCCAGGCACTCATTAGCAGTACTCACACTCTTCTCGCCTGACTCATTTACTAGGTTACTTTCTCCTCTACACCATGGTAACTCACAGGTCATTCATAGCATCTTGCATGCAACAGAAAGAACAATGGCTACTCCTCCAAGCATTGTGGGTCTAGTAGACACACAGCTTTATGTCTAAATTCCAGAGCTGTGTAGCACCGTTCTCAAGAGGAATTAAACTACCCCATACTTTTAAGAATTATCTATGATGGTGGTTTTGTCTTGCTGATCAGTCAAACACAAGTCAGTAGAACCTGGAAAGAAGGATCGCTCAAAAGCAGATATGAAACAATTAATTTCAAATTACTTCTTTTCTTTTCAGTTGGTCTTGTCTTCAGTGTTCCATAAAATTTCATGTAGGCTGCATCTTTACTAGAGAGATTATAAGTAGTGCCATATAGAAGTAAATCCTCACCACTGAGTCAGCCAGGTCCCTTTCCAGTCTTATGAGGATGCCCACAGTCGAGTGCAGAGGTATTTACATGAACTAAAATCTCACAAGCCTTATCTTGTAGTGTTGTTCTTTCTGACAGGATAATAGGAAGTCTGTGTCTATCTCCATACCTCAAGCTTATTTCTGTACTACATTCTGCAGTTGAGGTTTGAATATGAAGTACCCTCACAGCTCATGTTTTAAATGAATGCTCTCTAGCTGCTGTTATCATTTGGGAGGCTATGGAAGGAGCTGTGGGTGGGTATTGTTGGTGGATGTTAAGTCACTTGTGTTAAGCCATTGACAATTCTCGAGGTCCTAGTTTGGGTTGTCTGCTTTTCTGTCCATCTGGATATGAATAACCCATTTCACATTCTCTTTCTTCAGGACTGCAAACAAGGCAAAATAAATGTTTCTACAAATAACATAGTGCCAGCAATGTGAACATCCCTAATGCAGTGCATGCCCCTCTGGTGAGAACCAGAAGAGCTACAGGACAAAAAGCTTTATTTTTGTATCCAGAGATGCCATTTAGAAAAGATTTCATCCATTCTGGATAATTCTTTCAGAACTCCCCACCTCATATGAAGTGTAACATTCTGCAAGAGCCACACTGCAAGGATCTCACATTCTTTCTATTTGAAAAGTATTATTTGTCCTTCATAGTGCTCTCTACTTTTAAAGGGTAATATGTTGAAAACCTGCTGTGGCCTTTTATGACCTGTATATAATGTAGAATAAAATAATAAAATTCTTGATTAAAAAAAAGAAAGAAAACTATCCTCCTTAGGAGGTTCAGCAAGCAACTGACCAATGTAGATGTGGATGCTTGGAACCAACTATCAGACTGAGCACAGGGAGCCTGGTAGGAAAGCTAGCAGAAGAACTTGAGGAGCTGAGGGAGATTGTAACTCCATAGGAAGAACAACATAAGCAGACAGACCACCCAGTGCTTTCAGGAACTAGACTACCAACCAAGGAGTGTACAGGGAGGGACCCATGGCTCTAGATACATAAGTAGCAGAGGATGGCCTTGTCTGACATCAATAGGAGGGGAGGCCCTTGGTTCTGTGGAAGTTTGATGCCCCAGCATAAAGGGATGCTGGAGGGGTGGTGCTGGAGAGAGTGGGCGGGTATGGGAGCACCCACATAGAGGCATAGGGGAAGGGGGAGACAGAGGTTGCAGGATGGGGTGGGCTTGTGAATGGGTAACCAGGAAGTGGGACATCATTTGAGACGTAAACAAATGGAATGATTAATAAAAAAAAAGAAAAGAAAAGTAATCTTACTGTACAGGTGTCTGTCAACTTCCTTTATTTTTCCTTATTAGTTTTGTGAAATTCTACACTTTATTTAGGTAAAGCTAAATTAAAATATATGCTGTAAAATTAAAGATGAGGAAAAAAATAGAACTCACACAATTAAAACTACAGAGAACTCAGATAGGTGGGCAGTGAGAAAAAAATGAAATGAGAATTTATTTATCTTGATTCAAGCCTGAATGAAAATGTACAGCCAAAAATGATCCTGGTAATGGTCTACTAAACACCTACAGCAGACCTATATGCCAGACATTGGAGCTGAATTTGGCCAGGGTCCAAAATCAAGCAATTAACATAAAAGAAATGAAGTAGCTTGCAGTGTATTGAAAGAAAGGATTTGACTTAAAGGTTTAACATAAAGCCCAGGTCCTCAAGCTGACAGGCATTTACCTATCGAGAAACTGAGCACCAGAGAATGGATTGTGCCTGTGGACAGCTCTGCTATAATAATAACAACTGTGGCAGGAAAGGAAAAGACAGATGGACCCAACTTTGCAGCCTTTTACCATCTCTCCTCCTGGTTCCCCTTGCTTATTTTGAGCATCGACAAAATGGCACAGTGGTAATCATAGATCTTTGCATAGCATTGATTCAAGCTGGGGTTGAAACAAGCCTGCTGCTGGGTAGTCACCTGTATCCCCAGCTCCAACCTGCCTCTTCCTCTGTGCCTTCAATCTTGCATATCTCCGAAATGAGCATTTATCTTACTTTGCATCCCCAATCCCTCTCCCTTGTCAGTCTAGCAGGTGTTCTTTTCAGATTGCTTTCATTCCTCATTACTCATTTCAGGCCCTTTCTACTTTTGTGTCCATTTTTATGCTTTCCCCTTTCGTGCTATGTACCTCAAGCATCAAATCTCTCCATTTCTCAGAAATGTTTAGTATTATTTGACTACAGTTATTTCCCCAGCTAAAAGCGGTCTTAGAAAGTACACCTGTTCAGCTTGCTTTCTTTCTAAGGGTATGCATCTTCTCTATGCTTAGAGGTAGGAAATCAGGACTGTGTTGTTGGTTTTGTTGTTTGTTTGTTTTGTTTTTGTTTCTTTTTTCATTCCTGCTCAAAGCCTGATGAAACCATCCTTCTTTTGTGACTATCTTAGGCTCTAAATGGTACCATGTCTTCTTCCTTTTCAGAAATACGTTCAACTAAAAGGCTTTTGAAACTCTGTGTCCTTAATATTGAGAAGTTTTGATCCCTTCAAGATTTGTTTGCTTGTAGCCACTTACTGGTGTGGAGAATCCCACAGAAGAATTTGAGCAA
Source organism: Grammomys surdaster (assembly GCF_004785775.1). Classification (NCBI taxonomy): domain Eukaryota; kingdom Metazoa; phylum Chordata; class Mammalia; order Rodentia; family Muridae; genus Grammomys; species Grammomys surdaster. Next base: position 7,810,598 of record NW_021604688.1, on the reverse strand, counting down.
GTGTGTAAATTCAGTTTTATACACATTTAAAATAGACTGTCATGGACATGGCATGAAGATAGTCCCTTTTTACTTCCAAAGTAATTCAAAGACTCCCCACAACAGGTTTTCCTGTTGTACCAGCAACTTTGAAGGTATGGAAGGGTTGCCTGTCACATCTAGACCTGGAGGAAGACCAGTATCCCTTGAAGATGCATGAATGGGATGAAGGCCTCCAACTCTGAACTCTTCTCTATTTTACTGTCCTCCAAATAGTTAATAACAACAAAAGTAGCTCAGGTAATTTACATGTCATACCCTACCATTCCAAGGAAACACAGAAGGCCTTTGTTTCCAAAGAAAAACTGTTAAAAAGAAACTTAGAGAATGACCATGTCCCTTTATCCCTCACACATTTTCACTGCAGGCAAATCTTTGCATTTATGTGTTATTGTTAATCTATGGAGGCTAGAAGTTTGAACTGTTTTTCTTGTCCATTTTATCATTATAAAAGTTTGAAAATTAGTTAAATAAAGCATTATGTACATGCTAAATATCAAGACAAATGATCTGCCTTTCCCTCTTATGGATATTTTTATAGCAATGTGATATATATGTATGTACATGATACATATGTATATATGTGTATATATGTGCATGTATATTTATAGAACATTATGCTATGTTCTGTGGAATTTATAGAATTTGTAAGAAAATACGCAGTGGTGTGGAAGCAGGTTCAGAGAGCAGAAACATGAATGGATTCCTGAAGTGATAGTCTGTCTATTACAGAGTTTTCCAAATACTGCCTGTGTTTATGTCTATTTTTAATTTGGAGGTTTATTTACTGTTTGACCCAATACTATAATAGTGCCCTCATCTTGTAAACTCTATTTCATATCTTTTGATATAAATGTATGCAGTAGCATGAACTTACTGAGCACAAAGTTCTCTCTATTTTAAAGTAAAGATTTCCAATTATTTTTCCTTCTTCTGCAGGTGTAAGTAAATATTAAGGGGGTGGAGTGGAAGCATTTTGCACATAGCCTGCTTCTGGAATGAGCTTTTCATCATTCAGGATTTCTGACTGCTCTATGCAGTATCACCTCCACCCCAGACACTTTCTATTTCTTCATATTGCTATTAGCAATTGATTTTGTTGATGTACAAGAATATCGTTTCAAAAGGCATTCCTTTACCTAGCCAATATCTCTGTGAGTTCAGCTTTGCCAGGCAGTAACTTGCTTCAAACCTGGGGTTTCTATACTAGGTACTTTGATTTACAGCTACTGTATAACACTTTTAAAAAGCTCCTTCCCACTTTATTGTACATTAGCACATAGTGTTGACCTTACTATTGATGAGAGTTCCCTCTTTCTCCTCTCTATGTCTCTGTTTCTCTCTCTGTCTATGTCTCTCTCTCTCTCTCTCTCTCTCTCTCTCCCTCTCTCTCTGTCTCTCTCTGTCACAGACACACACACACA
>NW_021604688.1:7769135-7806635 GCF_004785775.1 Grammomys surdaster | reverse complement strand
TATTTAAATTCCCGCCCGAAATTACTTCTGTGTTCTAGCCTAAGATTTACATTCCTGCCTGAAATTACTTCCTTGTTCTAGCCCAATGTCAGATTCTTGCCTGAAGCCCATTTCCTTGTCCCTGGCCAACATAAGATTCTGATCAAGCTATATATGGTTGAACAAAATAGATATACTGACCTCAAGCCATGGATAATTGTATCAGCAGTATCTGCAGCATCAAATCTCAGCTGAGCAGCATTCTTTAAATTCTTAATCTCACTATGCAAACTTAAAACATCAAGAGAGGTGTTAGACTTATGCCAGATACCCTGAAAGTATAGTTAAACTTTTTCCTAATTATAATGACTACCATTGCAAATTTTAGACGTAACACAACTCCATTGGTATTTGCCATAATACTCGAGATAGCTCCTTACTCATAAACTCTGAACTTCCTTCCGATTATTTGAATAGGATAAAGAACATCAATCCATTGTTCCAAATACCTATCTAAATCCTCTTGTATACTCAACACATTAGGAACATTTTTTTTTTTTTTTTTTTTTTTTTTTTTGCTAACTTGGGCATGTAAATACTTCAAACTTATTCTGCTTCTTTGAGATTGTTTTGGGTATTCTTCTCTACTTACAGTTCTATATAATTTTCTATTTGTACAATGAAAAGTATCAGAGGTTTATAGGCATGAATTTGAATCTTCAGATTGATTTGTATACTATTAAAATTTCAGTAATCTTATTTTTTATTCCATAAGCACAGAATGGATTTGCACTTATTTATGTCTTTAAATTTTCCGTTAAATATTGTGCTATTCTCAGTCGTAGTTTTGTTGTATTTATAAAATTTTAATGATGCATATAATTTTATTGATGAAATTTATTCTCAGACAATCTCACAAACATGTGAATTTCTCCCAATTACTTTGTCTACTCTATCTCATCCTCACAGAAACTGTCTCCATGTCTACATTTTTTTTTAATTTGTGACCCGCTGTATTTAACCACTGTGGTCTGTGTGACTATGGGTTTGGAGCTATCAGTTTTACTTTTTGGAATCAGCAGTGGGTACACAGCTAAAGACAGTGAATTTGAGAATCTATCAGCATCATTAGTTCAGAAGTGAATGGTATCTCCAATGTGCTGCTCTCCATTCCATTATAGACTATATTTGCACTACATTTATCCCAAATTTAAATTTATTCTCTAATTTTCTCAGTATTTTATTTGCCCTGATGCTATTTTAGATCTAATGCACTCTTAATAGCTTCTTTAGTTTTTCATGTAGACTTGGAAATATGACAGGTTTGAGAGCATAAGGATTGTAGATACTGATATTCTAGTCAAAGGATGTGATTATTTTGATATTATTTTGTTATTATTTTGTTATTATTTTGTTCATCAGGCTTAATAGACTTTGGGGGATTCTTAAGGACTTTTATATGTGAGAATCATTCACAAAGAGAGAGAATTTGCTCTCTTTCTACCTGAGATATCTTTCATTTGTACTTTTATGTTAGTTTACCTGGGAGAATGTGCATTTCTGAAGAGTAATAGAGAAAACATCTAGTCTTGTATATTAACTCAAATAAAATATTCCACTCACTACTGAGTACAGACACAGCTACTGGAGTCTGTCCTTTATTGTATTGAATATTTGACTTTATTTGTGGCTTTCTAAGCACTCTTTCTTTGAAAATGTATTATATTTTTCAAGAGAGAACACAAATCCAATTAAATAAATTATGCACTGTCCCTTTTGTATTAATATGATGTGTTATATTTATTTCTTAATGTTGAATGTCCCTTGAGTCTCTGTAGACCCTCCTACTTTTCCTGTCTATTTTGGTTTTTCCATCATGTTAACCTGATCTTTCCAACACTGTGCCTTGGCCTTGGCTGTGTCATTAAGACCCTTCCCCACAGTCTTTCATAACAGAAATGACAGGTTATAATATGGCAGTGAGTCTGAGCATGGTAGATAGCAAGGCTAATGTGGAAACCTTTGTACTAAAGGAAGGGTTGTGTGAGAGGTTCCAATTGACAGAAAAGGTCAAAAAACAGAGGACCTAAAGGCATGTGATACATTTTTCACTTCATGTAGTCACTAAACATTTAATGGGATGCTCTATATTACTTCTAAAGGCAATCAAATTCACGTTCTCTTTACCTGATAGAAAACATGGGAAGACTCAAATTCTCTAATTTTCTGCATGTAAAAATACCTCAGAATTACACATGGTTACTGATAGACTCACTTTACTAGTTTTTCTACAAAACTGATAGTTGCCTATTTTTTCTAAGATGGTATCTATTCTTAGCTCCTATCTTGCTCACTATTGAATAACACCACTGAAGAAAAATCTTACTATGTTTTGATTGTATACTTGATTGCTAGATCTTAATGTGGTTTTTAGATGAATAAGTGTTATCTGTCATGGGCTGTACTTAATATATGAGGAGAGTTTTTAGTGCTGTTAAGAACTATAACATTCTTTTATCACTAGCCACGTTAATCTATTAAGTGACATGTCAGAGCTTTATGTTTACATGGTCATGCAATATAATTTTAAGACACTGTTTGGAAAAGAACGTCTAATACAAGGACATGCAAATTCTCTGAAGTTATGATTCTATGAGGATATGCCCCCACCTACCCTCTCACTGTCACCTCCACATCCATGTTTTCCCCCACACTGGGGTATCCAGCCTTTACTGGAACAAGAACTTCCTCACCCACCTATGCCTGACACTGTCATCCTCCTCTACAAATACAGCTGGAGCCATGGCCCATTCCCTATGTGCTCCCAGGCTGGTGGTTTAGACCCTAGGAGCTCTGGGGCCACAAACCCTTTCAGCTCCTTCACTCTTCTCTCTTACTCCTCCATTGGAAACCCCAGTCAGTTCAATGGTTAGCTGTGTTCAGTGGTTAGTTGTTACCCCTTCTAAGAAGGGCCGAAGCACCTACACTTTGGTCTTCCTTGTTCATGAGCTTCATGTGGTCCGTGAATTGTATCTTGGATATTGCGAGCTTTTGGGCTGATATCCAATTATCAATGAGTTCTTCTGTGATTGGGTTACCTCACTCAGGATGATATTTTCTAGTTCCATCCATTTACCTAAGAAATTTCTCGAATTCATTGTTTATAATAGCTGTGTAGTACTCCACTGTGTAAATGTACCACATTTTCTGTATTCAATACTCTGTGGAAGGACATCTGGGTTCTTTCCAGATTCTGGCTATTATAAATAAGTCTGCTATGAACATAGTGGAGCATGTGTCCTTGTTATAAGTTGGAGGATCTTTTGGGTATATGCCCAGGAGTGGTATAGCTGGGTCCTCAGGTAATGCTATGTCCAATTTTCTGAGGAACCACCAGACTTATTTCCAGAGTGGTTCTACCATCTTGCAATCCCACCAACAATAGAGGAGTGTTCCTCTTTCTCCACATCCTTGCCAGCATCTACTATCACCTGAGTTTTTGATCTTAGCCATTCTGACTGGTGTGAGGTGGAATCTCAGGGTTATTTTGGTTCACATTTCCCTGATGACTAAGGATATTGAACATTTCTTTAGATGCTTCTCGGCCATTTGAGTTTCCTCAGTTGAGAATTCTTTGTTTAGCCCTGTACCCCATTTTTAATAGAGTTATTTGGTTGTCAGGAGTCTAATTTCTTCAGTTCTTTGTTTATATTGTATATAAGCCCTCTATTAGATGTAGGATTGGTAAAGATCTTTTTCCAATCTGTTGGTTGCCCTTTTGTCCTATTGATAGAGTCCTTTGCCATACCAGAAGCTTTGCAATTTTATGAGGTCCCATTTGTCAATTTGTGATCTCAGACCATAAGGCATTGGTGTTCTTTTCAGGAACTTTTCTCCTGTGCCTAGGTTTTAGAGGGTCTTCCCCACCTTCTCTTCTATTAGTTTCTGTGTATCTGGTTTTATGTGAAGGTCCTTTATCCACTTGGACTTGAGCTTTGTACAAGGAGATAAGAATGGATCGATTTGAATTCTTCTACATGCTGACCTCCAGTTGAACCAGCACCATTTGTTGAAAATGCTGTCCTTTTTCCACTGGATGGTTTTAGCTCCTTTGTCAAACATCAAGTGACCATATGTGTGTGAGTTCATTTCTGGTTCTTAAATTCTATTCCATTGATCTTCCTGCTTGTCTCTGTATGAATACAATACAGTTTTTTTTTTTATCACTATTGCTCTGTAGTACACCATGAGTTCAGGGATGGTGATTGCCCCAGAAGTTCTTTTATTGTTGAGAATAGTTCTGGCAATGCTGGGTTTCTTGTTATTCCAAATGAATTTGCAAATTTCTCTTTCTATCTCTATGAAGAATTGATTTGGAATTTTGATGGGGATTGTATTGAATCTGTAGATTGCTTTTGGCAAGATGGCCATTTTTATTATATTAATCCTGCTAATCCATGAGCATGGGATATCTTTCCATCTTCTGAGATCTTCTTTGATTTCTTTCTTCAGAGACTTGAAGTTCTTGTCATACAGATCTTTCACTTGCTTGGTTAGATTCACACCGAGGTACTTTATATTATTTGTGACTATTGTAAAGGATGTCGTTTCCATAATTTCTTTGTCAGACTTTTTATCTTTTGAGTAGAAGAAGGTTACTGATTTGTTTGAGTTAATTATATATCCAGCCACTTTGCTGAAGTTGTAGCTAAAGGAGTTTTCTGGTGGAATTTTGGGTGTCATTAAGTATACTATCACATCATCTTCAAATAGTGATGTTTTGATATCTTCCTTTCTAATTTGTATCCATTTGACCTCCTTTTGTTGTCTAATTGCTCTGGCTAAGACTTAGAGTACTATATTGAATATGTAGGAAAGAGTGGCCAGCCTTGTCTAGTCCATCATTTTAGTTGGATTGCTTAAAGTTTCACTTCATTTAGTCTGATATTGGCTACTGGTTTGTTGTATATTACTTTTACTGTGTTTAAGCATGGGCCTGGATCTTTCCAAGACTTTTGCCATGAAGGAATGCTGAATTTTGTCAAATCCTTTTTCAGCATCTAGTGAAATGTTCATGTGGTTTTCCTTTGAGTTTTTTATATAGTGGAGTACGTTGATGAATTTCTGAATATTGAACCATCCCTGCATTCCTGGGATAAAGCCTACTTGATCCTTGATCATGATGGATGATTGTTTGGATGTGTTCTTGGATTCAGTTTGCAAGAATTTTATTGAGCATTTTTTGCATTGATATTCATAAGGGAGTTTGATCTGAAGTTCTCTTTTTTATTGAGTCTTTGTGTTGTTTAGGAATGTGCGTAAATGTGGCTTCATAAAACTAATTGGAAAGTATTCCTTCTGTTTCTATTTTGTGGAATAGTTTAAAGAGAATTTGTATTAGGTCTTCTTTGAAGGTCTTATAGAATTCTGCATTAAAACAATCTGGTCCTGGGCTTTTTTTGGTAGGGAAATTTTTAATGACTGCTGCTATTTCTTTATGGTTTATGAGATATTTAGATGGTTTATCTGATCCTGATTTAACTTTAGTACCTGTCTAGCAAACTGTCCATTTCACCCAAATTTTTCGGTATTGTTGAGTATAGGGTTTTGTCATAGGACCTGATAATTTTTTGAATTCCTTTGGATTCTGTTGTTATGTCTCCCTTTTCAGTTCTGATTTTATTAATTTGGATACTATCTCTGAGCCCTCTGGTTACTCTGCCTAAGGGTTTATCTATCTTTTTGATTTTCTCAAAGTAGCAACTCCTGGTTTTGTTGATACTTTGTATATTTCTTTTTGTTTTGACATGGTTGATTTCAGCCCTGAGTTTGATTATTTCCTGTTGTCTACTCCTCATTGGTATATTTGCTTCTTTTTGTTCCAGAGCTTTCAGGTGGGCTGTCAGGCTGCTAGTGTATACTCTCTCCAATTTCTTTTTGTAGGCACTTAGAGCTATGAGTTTTCCTCTTAGCACTGCTTTCATCATGTCCGAGTTTTGGTGTGATGTGCCTTCATTTTCTTCAAATTCTAAAAAGTCTTTAATTGTTTTCTTTATTTCTTCCTTGATCAGGTCATCATTGAGTAGAGTGTTGTTCAGCTTCCACATGTATGTGGGCTTTCCATTTTTTTTTCTTTATTGAAAACTAGCCTTAGTCAGTAGTAATCTCATAGAATTAAAGGCATTATTTCAATCCTTTTGTATCTGTTGAGGCCTATTTTGTGACCAATTATATGGTCAGTTTTGCAGAAGGTACCATGAGGTGCTGAAAAGAAGGTATATTCTTTTATTTTAGGATGAAATGTTCTATAGATGTCTGTTAAAACCATTTAGTTCATAACTTCTCTTAGTTTCACTCTGTTTCTGTTTCTTTTCTGTTTGTATGACCTGTTTATTTCTTATTGTAAGGTGTTGAATTCTCCTACTATTATTGTGTGAGGTGCAATGTGTGTCTTTTATGAATGTGGGTGCCCTTGTGTTTGGAGCATTGGATTGAGAGTTCATCTTGATTCATTTTTCCTTTGTTGAGTATGAAGTATCCTTCATTATCGTTTTTGATAACTTTAGGTTGAAAGTCAATTTTATTCAATATTAGAATGGGTACTCCAGCTTGTTTCTTGTGATCATTTGCTTGGAAAATTGTTTTGCAGCCTTTTACTCTGAGGTTGTGTCTGTGTTTGTCACTGAGGTGCTTTTAATGTATGCAGAAAAATGCTGAGTCCTGTTTGCCTAGCCAGTCTGTTAGTCTATGTCTTTTTACTTGGGAATTGAGTCCGTTGATGTTAAAAGATATTAAGGAAAATATCTTTTATTGCTTCCTGTTATTTTTGTTATTAGAGGTGGAGTTACGTTTGTGTGGATATCTTCTTTTTGGTTTGTTAGAAGAAGAGTACTTTCTTGCTTTTTCTAGGGCATAATTTCATTCCTTGTGTTGGAATTTTCCCTCTATTATCCTTTGTAGGGCTGGATTTGTGGAAAGATACTGTGTAAATTTGATTTTGCCATGGATATCTTGGTTCTGTAGGCTTCTTGTATGTTTATAGGCATCTCTTTCTTTAGGTTAGAAAGGTTTTCTTTCTTTTTTTTTTTTTTTTTTGGTTTTTTTTTTGAGACAGGCTTTCTCTGTATAGTCCTGGCTGTCCTGGAACTCACTCTGTAGACCAGGCTGGTCTCGAACTCAGAAATCTGCTTACCTCTGCCTCCCAAGTTCTGGGATTAAAGGCGTGCACCACCACTGCCCGGCTGAAAGTTTTCTTCTATAATTTTTTTGAAGATACTTTCTGGCCCTTTAAGTTGGGAATCTTCACTCTCTTCTATACCTATTATCCTTAGGTTTGGTTCTTTCAGTTTGTCTTGGACTTCCTGGTTGTTTAAGGTTAGGATCTTTTTGCATTTTGCATTTTCTTTGACAGTTGTGTCAATATTTTCTATGGTCTCTTCTGCACCAGAGAGTCTCTCTTCTATTTCTTGTATTCTGTTTGTGATGCTTGCATCTATGACACCTGATTCCTTTCCAAGCTTTTCTATCTCCAGGGTAGCCTCCCTTTGTGATTTCTTCATTGTTTCTACTTTCATTTTTGTGTCCTGGATGGTTTGTTCAATTCCTTCACCTGTTTGTTTGTTCTATAAGGGATTTTTGTGTTTCCTTTTTAAGGGCTTCTACCTGTTTAGCTGTGTTTTCCTGTATTTCTTTGAGGGAGTTATTTATGTTCTGCTTAAAGTCCTCTATCATCATCATGAGAAGTGATTTTAAATCTGAATCTTGTTTTTCCAGTGTGATGTAATATTCAGGACTTGCTATCGTGGGAGAACTAGGTTCTCATGATGCCAAGTAACCTTGGTTTCTGTTCCTTACATTCCTGTGGTTGCCTTTTGCCACCTTGTTATCTCTAGTGCTACCTGCACTCACTATCTCGGACTGGAGATAGAGATCCTATTATCTTGGTTGTGTCAGAACTCCTCGGAGTTCAGCTGTCTCTTTGATCCTGTGATCCTGAGATCCTGGGTGTGCTCCTAGGACTCAGGCTGCCTCTGGGATCCTGAAATCCTGGTGTGACCAATCTCCTGAGGTCCTATATTCCTGGATATATTTAGAGTTCCTGGGAGTCCAGCCAGGGTATTGTGGGATTCTGTGTAGAGCTGACACTCAAGGTCTGATGAGGGTTCTGGTGCAGACCGGAAACTAGCCATATCCTATTCTTAAGACTATAACTTTTACACACTTGGCCCCCTCTGTAAAAATATAGATCAGACAAATTTCCATAAAATTAATTCATCAACACACAGGTGTATTTTTTATACTGATAGCAAACAATACTGGTAATATAAAGAATGACTACTTGAAATTCTGACATATTATTGTTCACTTAGTTATTGCTAATTTATTTAACATATTACCTCACTTTTATTTAGTTACTAGCATTGTTACTATATTCAGTACATTTTAATTTTTTCATTTTAAAATGCTCTTCATTTAATTTAATATTACATTCACATTATTTTATGATTTCAACACCTTTCTACATATTGTGATGTCCATCATTTATTCATTAAAATTATTATGCACATTTCTCTAACTATATGTTTGTTGTTGAAATTGGTTTTAGTGCTTTTTGCCAACATGTGATTTTCGTTTGTATATACCAATCATTTCCTCGATTCGGGCAGGGAGGAATAGGTGTTTTTGAAGAATACTGAAGAATAAATTCTACATGTAGAAATTTAAAAATAACTCTTTGCCATAATGCTGCGGTTAAAGCATCAACAAAAGCTTCTGCTTTTTTGGTTGGGCAGGGATTGAGGGTGAGTTTAGTGACTGCCTTGAATATAACTATTACTCTTCAGAATTAATACATTCAGTGTTGGCCTCCCTTCAGGGTTGATTGTAAACAGCACTGCATCCCTGTGGGCAACTGATTTTGCCACAAAACCATGGATTAGTCAGAATTTGATTACTGTATACAAAGGGTATTCGGTGAATAAAATAGGGAATGTTGCTAAATTATTGTTGTCCTCAATTCGGAAGAACACAAAAGGAGCAGATTGACAGCTTTCAAGGTACATGACTTCACTGAGACTTGTGTCCATGTCCCCAGAGGAAGCCTGAAAGTCAAAAGACCCTTAGGATGTGTGTTTGCTCTCTACATTTTGTGTTAATCTTGTTTGTATTTGGTTTTCAGCTGCCAAATCAAAGAAAATAATAATTATTATTATTAATTTGTCCAGAATCCCCTTATTTTAAGCTCTCTAGAGATAAGTTATTTATTCTCAACAAACTTTTCCTAACTCAGTTCACAGGAACAGGAAGCTAAGGAGCAAGGAAGTAGACCCTAATTCATATGTATGTGTATGTAGAAAATTACACTGTTCCCTGAAGAGCAAAACACAATTGATTTTGTGTTGAAGCATAATACTAACATACTATTACCATCCTTTTGGGAACAGTTACTATTTTTGTTGAAATAAATCCACAAAAATTAAGTAATTTTAACAAATTCATCTTGTGAGATAATTATATCTTTAAAGCAATCATCTTTAGAGACTAAGTAGTAAATTTTTAATATTTTATGTGTCACAAAATTTAAGAAAATTACAAAATAAGAGAATGAAAATTCAAGAAAGTACATGTTATTTGCTTATTCACTCATCTCTTTAGTATACTGGGCTGCCTAACTAAAGAAATCTCTTCTCAGAAAGAATTAGGATAACATTTGTAGGTGATGTTTTCTCCTCTGAACACTTATGGACAAACTCAAGATACATTTGTTAACTAAATAATGGACATTGTATTTTCGTTTGTCACATCTTGTTTTATTATTCATTTAAAACCTGCCTCTCTCTCTCTCTGTCTCTCTCTCTCTCTGTCTCTCTCTCTCTCTCTCTCTCTCTCTCTGTGTGTGTGTGTGTGTGTGTGTGTGTGTGTGTGTGTATGTAAGAGGGAATGGAATGAGACCACTATCTCTGTAGTATTCCATGATTACTCTTACAGAGGTAAGGTCATAGTATCTGCAACTTAGAATTAGCCCCTAATGAGTGACAAAATGTCAGATAGCTTTTAAAATCCTTTCCTTCCAAATATCAGTATCTCTATGATTCAATTTATTCTCTGGATTTGACTATATTGACTTATGGAGGTGTATGCTTTTTCTTGTGCATGCACGCACGCATGCATGCGTGTGTGTGTGTGTGTGTGTGTGTGTGTGCATGGTGAGTGCGAGAGAGAGAGAGAGAGAGAGAGAGAGAGAGAGAGAATAAAGGAAGTTGAGAAGAACACTCCAGGAGTTCTTGTTTTCTCTGTGTTGTTTTTGTAATTTTCTTCTATACACTATTTCATTGAGAATAATTAACTTAAGAATATATACTATCTGGGCTGGGGAAATGACTCTGTTGATAAAAAACTGGCTTTCCAAGCAAGGGAATCTGAGTTTAACTGTCTAAATGTTTTGAACATAATTAATAATAATAATAATAATAATAATAATGTTGCCAAATATGGTGGTACTTGGTGCGCGCCTGTATATTTCCAGGACTGTCTGGTCAGCCTGCCTAGTACACTCTACAAATGACTGGCTACTGAGATGTCATATGTTTTTAAATGATGATTGATTATAAGGATGATCTCTCAGACTGAGTTTTGTCCTCCATATGCATGTGAACATTGTATTCAACTGGGTACATAGGAACAAGCAACTAAACACACACACACACACACACACACACACACATATATTATTATAGTTACATATACTTTCAATCTAAAAAATAAACTCCTTTTAGGCTAGTAAAATATTTATAAAGCTAGGTTACCTCAAAGCTATATTGTATATCCGACCATCCTTTCCTTTTCTGTGCTGCTGGTTCTGGTTTCAGGTATGGATTGCTGTTGTGTGTCAAGACTTTCCTGGAGAGACATCACACATACCTATTAACAGCTACTCTCTCCTGATAGGGAGCCCAGGACAGACTAAAGTACAACTTGGTAAAATAATGAGTTTTACTGAGGTTTCTTATAGAAATTTAGGTGAACAGTTACTTACAAAAGCAGAAATGAATCACAGAGAGCTACATCTCCAAAGTCTGTCCCAAAATGGATACCAGCTCATAATGATTGGGAATGTGGAAAACAATACACAGCCATCAGTACAACAGATTGGAGAATGTCCTTTCCAAGTGTACTCTGGTCTAAATCTCTTTCAGGCAGCTCAGCAGGTTTCTGCTTTTTCCAGGCAGCTGCTCAGGGTTCAGAGTCTTCTGTGTAGTTTTGGTTTATCGGAGAATCTTCTTTCCATGTTGGCTTGTCTGAGAGTGCCCTTCAGCACTCTATTGTTTACTCTTAGGAGGGAGGGACCTGGGGAATCTGCTTACTTTCAGGGAGTTCCTGAAGCTATTGACTTGTTTACCTTATGCCTTTTAGGACTGAATGTTTCAAACTTGAAGGAAATGCCTTTACACTTAAACTACAGGTCAGCATTTTCTTAGTCACCTACTTAACAGTTTTGCGTCTCAGGAGAAACTTTATACTTTTTTCAGCCTTAGTGAAAAGTCATGCTTGCCAGAGCCCCAAGTCAGGCCCTTTTCTGGTTTTCCTGATTTTTCTGTGAGTTGCTTTGTATTTCTCCTAGAAAAGTGTCAACAGTGTAAACTACATACAGAGATTAGTTTGAAAATCCCTAATTCTCTCCTTCATGTAGGATTTTATTTCTTCCTCATAACAGCTTTGGGAGGTTGTCTGAGCAGGGTTGTAGGCCCCATTCATAGATGTCAGGGTCTCATGACTGTAAATGAGGGGGCAAGCTTTTCTAGTTTGTGTTTCAGCTCTGAGTTGAGCTCATGTTCTTGTCTGTCTTCACCCTTCTGCTCCAGCAGGTCAAATGTGAGAGGGAGTAATGTAAGAAGGGAACCACAGAAGAGATAATTTCTAAAAGGGGTTCTAGAAGAATCAGGAAGCCAGCCAAAGTAGGCAATAAGCAACAAATTAGGAAATGAATGGCCTCTAACAACAAAGCATGAGGAAAAAAAGTTACCTCTCTTGGAGCAGTTATTATTTTAGTTTATATTTAGCCATCTTATTTTTATAAATGATCTGCTTGCAAGCATGCATGCATCAAGAGCATGTATGTGTATTTGGTGCCTACAGATACCAGAAAAGGGGGTTAGATGCCATGAAATTGGAGTTCCAGGTAGATGTAAGCTGACAGGTGGGTGCTGGGAACCAAATCTGCATGATCAGAAAGTGCTCTAAATCTAGGAACCATCTCTCCATCTTATACCTTAGTCTCCTTTAAAGCAACGTACTTCTCAGGAATGTTATTATCTAGAGTTGTATAGCTTCTATGTAGCATCTGTAAACAGTGTTCTGATCTTTTAAATTCAAGGATGAAAATTTTTTGTTCTTCTGGATGTTGCTCACTTCACAGTTTTCTTTGGGACCATTGTCCTGAGATACTCCACACCGTAATCCTTCTGACTTCTCTCTTACACAGGCCAATGATTTACATTCTCTCTCTCTCTCTCTCTCTCTCTCTCTCTCTCTCTCTCTCTCTCTCTATCTCTATCTCTCTCTCTCTCTATCTCTCCCTCTCTCCCTCCCTTCCTCCTTCCCTCCTTCTCTCTCTCTCTCTTTCTCCTCCCTCTTTCTTTCTCATGCCCATGCTCACACATAAACACACAGAAATTGTTTTTATTCCCACCATGTACAGACAAATTCTCATAGGAACACAGAAAGAATATACACACACGCATACACACACACACAAATGGAGGCATCACACATGTATACATTCATACATATATACACATTTACAGCTGGAACACCATTCAAGTCTCATCCTTAACTGAGCTTGGATGCCTTCTCAATAGTTTCTCTAAACACTGGGAGAAGACTTCTTTCCTTGTCTTCCGAAACCATCTGAACCTACAAAGTCCTACATAGCTTAACCTTCTGCCTTCCCCCATGACTTTACCACAATCAGTATAGAAACCAAAAATCCTTGTTTGTTGCTCTTCTAGAGCATAATCAGTGCAGTCAATTAAAATGTACATGAATAGGTTATCCTTCTGGCAGGGACTGGACAGGGTCAGAAGATGCAGCAGCTTTCCAAAATTAATAAAGGACTTTATTAAGTCATAAAAAGCCATAATTCAATCATTTTATAAAAGGACACTGATCATAATACTTACTAAATGCTGGATGCTGTTGAGGTGTGTTCAAGAAGCCCAAGAGTGCTCACTTAGCAGCAATGGCCCCAACTAATGCCCAACCATTTCCCTGATATATAGATAACCTGATCTGTTCATTTAATAAGCAGTATTTACTAACAGCCCTGCCAAGACTGCTCAGTCAGGAAAGCACTCATAAAGAGGATAATTGAAATGAGGCAGGACAGTTTTCTTCTCCTGCCTTGTTTATTAACAACAAAACAATGAGTTTGGAAAATGAGAGCCATCTATTTCTAGGCACAAGTCAATCCCTTTTCTTCTGTTTTATGAAAAGACTGAGGTGACTTCGTGTTTGTCTCACTTTGGACTCGTATTTAAAACTACAAGGTACAATTGTGCCACATGCTTTTTAGCTATATTCTGTGTTCTCTCTTATAAAAGCAGAGGGTGACATTGGGTTGTATATTCCAGACGGAATATTCCATGGTGTTAGTGCTTTCTTCCTTGCTTAATTGGCCTGTCCAGTAGTTGCACAAGCTTCTCTACCTGCTCAAAAGTTTCCTATTATGACAGATATCCAAGAATAAGAACCATGTGTACAACTGAAGACCCAGCGAAATAGTTTATGCACTTCACAGAGGTGTCCATCAAAAAGAATTTATGGTGACAGAGAAACTTGTGCCTTAGTGCATGAAAAGAGACATATCTTTCATCCCTCCTTCCTCAAAGCAGAGAAATTTCCCTCTTGTATTTCACAAAATGGTAACATCAATGTCATGAAGGGCCTCATTTGTTCTACCACATAACTTATCCTTCTTTTTCTTAGGTCTCATGTTTGAAGCAGTCTCCCTCCTGTGATGATAATACTGTCTTCAAGAGGGAAAGTCAAGAGAAATAGTGACAAATGCAAGTCAGGACATGGGGGTTTGATTCATGAAAACCTCAGCCTCAGACTTCAGGGATCTCAGCAGGCTTCTCCAAGCCACATTTCTGTTCATGGGGACAAACCTCATAGAGCTGCCACACTACATGAATTTTTATCAAACAGCACATAAATAAACAAACAGCTCTGAGCCTGCATGGCTCTCAGTGACTTATGTGACCCTTATGGCTCCCATTTTACTTGACTCTCCTGTTGTCTTTCCCAAAGCACAGAAGGGGGAAGGGTCTTTGGGCATCATAGGTACTAAGTGATCTGCCTGTTTGCCTAACCTCAAGTGACAAAGTGCTGGTCCTCATACATCACAGCCTTGCCCAGTGAGGATTAGGTCATGCTGGCCAGGGGTTTTGCTAATAAGATCATGCATAATCAATAAGGGTCAGCTGACATCTTGTCAACTCCATCACTGTCAGAGGCAAGGGGGCTGAGGTAAGGCAATGACAAGGGTAAGCCTGTCAGACACCCAGAACATGAACAGATGGCCAGCATTGGATGCTGCCAGTCTACGCAAAGCCAGCTCTTAGAGCGGAATAAGTTCATGCATTCATTCATGGATTCGTTCCTTTGTCCACTCCACAGATAGCTATGGATGTGTCAGGTAGAATTGATACTGTTCTTGCAGTAGAGGAAGGATGACAGAAAACAGGACTTCATGCATTTGGAACATCTACATTTCATGGAAAATGATGACAGGGAGAAAAAAAGGAGAAACAAAGAGCATAGAATAAAATAGAAAGAGAAAATGATGAGAAAAATAGGTGATAAGGCTAAAGGAGAAAAGAACCAGAAATAATGTTTGTAGTATTGAGAAATAAAGCAATATTAATAGTGGATTTTAGAAATTATCTAACGTAGTGGCTGTGGGGAATATACCTAAAGGAAAGGAGAAATTGTGCAAAGCTTTAGGGAAAAATGGTAAACAGTGGTTCTATGACAGATGTACATATATAGTTTCCAAGAATAACACCAGAGCCAATGAAGGATGCAAAGTATCAGAAAGAAAGAGCATGAGAGAGGGCATGGAAAAGAGCTTTGCCTTAAAGGATGTATTCCTGTGAATGACATGAGAACACTATGTAGTATGTTCAGAAGACATATGTTACATTATGTTTTTACTTAACCATCTGACGTTATAAATAGACTGCATACTGCATGAGGTATAAAAGCTGAAGAGGAAGGAATGAAAGAAGAATGGAATAATAGAGAAGGAGCTGCACATATCTATTTATCACATACATGGCTACTTTGTGAGAAAACTTCCTGTACTGGGACAAACTTAAGAATTAACATTGGAAAGTTTTCAGAAGAGCTATGACACTGAGTGTATATTTAAATTATTATTTAAATAGAAGAAATAGAGGCTTTATATCTACCTCTTTCTTTCAATTTTGAATTCAATTACAAAGTAGTCATGCATATCTGGATTCTACTCTGATCTATTAAGATGTGGATCAGCCTCCGTAGAGTCCAGGAGCCAAGATATAGCATCCAAATAGTACACACACACACACATACAGGCAAAATATTCCCCCCCCACAAAATATATAAATCTTGTAACATCACAAGATACACCTATAAAATCTAACCAACATGACTGCCAAAGTATGAAATTAATAAAGATGGTTGCAATGGACATTCCACAACAGGATAGAGAAAAGCCTACAAGGCATCGATCCCAGACAAAGATCTACAGGCACCTGAGTAAAGCTGGGAATAGATGTGATGTTAATCTGTAGAAAAGAGTACACAAATTATTCATAGTACCATTATATACAAATACATATGTATATATAAATACATATAGGTAAACAGTATCAACTAATTATAAAAGAGGCCATAAACTTGAAGAAGAGTCAAAAGGGGTGTGTAGAGAAAATATTTTATGTCTTTATGGATGTATCAATTGTCAATAATAAATCTGATGACCTATTGCATAGGCAGAAAATAGAAAGTGGAACATGGGAATTAGAATTTTGGGCTAGAGCTAGGCACAAGAAGATCTGCCTAGGAAGATATGAGGAGACAGATACATGGTACCTGAGCACAGGTAACCAACCATGTTGATATCAGGCTCCAAACCCAGTGATATCACATCTAGGTGACCCCCATATCGTTGCCAAGGCAACTGCCATACATTCCCAGAATCTACCTGGCTGCCTCCCACCTTAACCTGGGAGAGGTTACATCACCACCCATATAAATAGTCAGAGCCCACTGAACACTCTATCTTCTCTCTTCTCTTTCTTCTTCCTCTTCTTCTCCCCCCACCCCCCACCTTTTCCCTATCTCCTGAATAAACCCCACTTGGAACTGTTTGGTCTGCTATAGTCTGTTCGAAGATGCGTGCAAGCAAACATCAAATGACATAGCACAATGTAGATTAACATAAATGGGTTATCAAGTCAGAGAAGAGCCTAGCTATATAGCCAAGGTATTTGTAAATACATTTTAAGTCTGAGTCTTATTTTTGGGCTAGGAGGAAGAGACAGGACCTAACTTCCACAGGGGTGTGTGGGAAGAATTGTAAGGAGGAAAAAGAAGAGGGATCAGTTGTAATTAATAACCTCAAATATAAAAATAAAAAATTAAAAGAACCATCATGCACTTTAGTGACCTAGGAAACTTGCATTCATAATTTTGTGCTGTGTAAAGACATCAAGACCTGTGGGTCAGTAGACCATGCCAGGAAACTTGATAAAGCTGAGTGTATTTGGAAGCCCTGGAATCTCATACCAGAGGACAATAGGTTCTTATCTGCTCCCTGACCAGGTCCCTGTAACAAGACTATAGCTTTCTCATGGAGAGGATAGTGACAAACATTCATATAAGGGCACCACCCTAAGCCCCTCCACATGTAGATGAGGCATCCCTAACATCTCATACCAAGCCAATATAAAGCATCTGATGTCAGACACCAAACCAACCCCAAAATGTATATGAGATCATATCCATAAGGAATAAAGGTGGGAGACTTATTCCATCATGGATTGTTTGAGAGCTTCTGTCACATAAGAGCTGTAACAATTCCTGGGGAAGAGGAATCTTTCCCAAAGGTTTTGCAGCTAGAAGCTTCCAGGGCCTACCATGGTCACTTCCTGCCTATTGGCCCTGACCTAGCCACCACACCGCAGGCAAGAGCTCCCACAGATCTCAGCAAACAGCATCCAGTATACAGATCAGCAGAGACTCACCTGAGATCTGAACTCAAGAGATGGCTCAGTGAATAAAGTGTTTGCTGAAAAACACTGGGACCCAATTCTCTATTCCTTCTGTTCCTAACCTGCTGGGACAATACACATCTTTAACTAAAGCACTGTTGGGCCAAGACAGATGATTTGTGGGACTTGCTGGTAAGCCAAATAGTTAAAAAAAAGAAATATACACTCTATTTGGTGGTAACATAGTACTGTAGAAATAAGATAGAAAGAAATTGAGGAAGACATCTTGATGCCTAGCTTTGGATTCCACACTTTCACATAGTAGCAAGTGTCTGTACAGAAACAAAACAGACACATAGACATCTATACACTTCCAATAGTCACAAAGAGATTGGACAAGTGGAAGAAATCTTTAGCCTTTTTTCTCATTACAGATCTATAGTGATTATTTTGGAAGAATCATTTCTCTCCATATGTTCAGACCATACCATTAACACATTTTCAAGTATTTAAGCACTTAAGCATGCACCTAACTATGACATTCCACCATTCTGTTGTGGCTAGTCACAATCTGCATCCTGGGTTCCATCAGAATAATGATACTCATCAGACACTCATCAAACCTTTCAATTAAATGCAATATTTTCTGTTTTTTCACAGTACCAGCATTTCATGACTACTGTTGATAAAATCTTGCCTTCAATTTATGGCATATTTTATACTCTTAAAAACAGACCTTTAAAAATGTGCATTCACTTTGTGAGATTCTGCTTCCCACATATACCAGGAGGAATCTTTCCTATCTGAATATGTTATAATCAGTAGACCTTAAATGCTTGCTGATTTCATTTTTATATGTCATACTTGACTCTGTCCCCAGACAAGGTCTAGAGAAGGTAAGCTTGTTGTGTGGTTACTAAGACTAGGCTCAAAGGAGCTCTTCTTTCAGGACATAAACATGTTTGTGTGTGCAGGCATATGATCATAGATGTGTCCATGTGCATGTGTGTGTTGTGCCTCGGTTACTCAGTATTGATAAACTTTTATTAAAAGATGTTTTACAGTTGCTCATTTAATGAATCAAAATCTTAGCTGGTGAAACCCTCCGATATGTTCCTCACCACCTCTACATCTACATCCTAGGCGCACAGCCTTATTCAAATGAACTGACAATGTTCATTGCTCCCTGAGTTGTCATTTACTCTAGTCTAGATATCTTGGCAGAAGACCATACTGCACATGTGCACTTCTTCAGATAACATGTCATTTCTCATTCACATAATTTTTAAAGATAACATGTATTTATTGTTTTTTTGTGAACATGTATTATCATAATTAAGGAAATCTAATCTTACATATTATAACACTGAATCTTCTCTACTTAATATTTTATCATATTTATATAGCATTTAGAATTTATTATATTTTGTTCCAATATTTATTTTTTAAGTTAAAATATTATTACATCATTTTTCTTCTTCCTTTCAACATATGCCAAGTACCCCTATACATGCTCTCTCTTAAATTCATGACTTTCATTTTATTTCATCTATTGGAAAACCATGACTAGCAACTCAAAATTGAACTATTCATAGTTTTGTTAGATAGTCTCTTAGTTAGAGCATTGTCAGCCCAGATGGAAAGATCTTATATATACCTCTAGCTATATGTCTGTTAGCCTGTCAGACTATGTGTATATATTTAGGCAGATGTATAAGCATTATACTTTTATGAAGATAGATACTAAGGTTTACTTTATGTCTTGTTCAAAACTACCTAATGTCATGTTCCTTTTCTCCTTTCTTCTCTATCTCTTTGACTTCCCTAATTAAAGCCACTCTTCTAAATTTTCTCATTCCCCCATTAAGATCACTGCTGTTTTTCTCCATTTTGCTTCTTTCTTCCATTTTACTTTACTGGTTTCTATCATTGGCCTAGATTATTACTCATATTTAAAGATATGAAACCAGGAACCTTAGATGACAGAAAACATGTAATTCCTATCTTCCAAGGTCTCATTAATATAGTATGCTATTTTCTAATTCTATATCATTGTATTATTCATATCTAAATGGTATCATCTCATGACATTATATATATATATATATATATATATATATATATATATATATATGATTTTCATTATGAGTTCATCAGTTGAAGAAGTTTTAGAAATGTGAAGAAAAAATGTATATCTTTCCTGTACTTTAACTAGTGACTCACTTCCCTTAAGCAAACTGACCACGAATCTCTAGAAAACTGGCCGCTGAGTGACTCTTTAGATAGGATAAAGGTTTACCCTAGTGCTTATACTCCAAAGAACACTTATAACATTCACTTTGAGGCTCTGTCAGTTTGTCCTACAACCTTATTTAGGCATTGATTTCTGAAACAAGCTCCCTGTGAATTTGACTCAATTTAGTGAGGAGCAGTATGTACTTAGCCCTGTCTTCTCCACAGTCAAGAGCTAAGATCTTAAGAGTACACAGCCTGCAGGAATTGTTTGGGTGGCAATTAACTGACTCCTGAGAAAAAATAGTATTTATTCTCTGGTAGTAATAAGAACTGGATCAAAATTCTGCAAATCACATTTTCTTTTAATTTTAGAATTATTAACATTTACTGTGTACTTGAATTAGGACAAGATGTTCTAGGAAGAGAAGATGGTAGATTGTGGCTTTTCTAAGCCAGTGAGCAGATTTTTACCCTAGTGACTCAATGTAATACTGCAGTTTTCAGTGGCTGGTGCATTCTGACTTGAGACATTCTTAATACTTTGAGAAAAGACTGTAAGGAGAGAAAAGTAAGACCAGAAAGAGCAATTGGGAACTAAGCATGAAGTTAAATTAGAGGGATGATATGTAACACTTGAAGAAAGAAGATGTCTTTTGAACAGGCAGTGAGGACCAGAGAGAGAGTTTAAGAATCAAGACTACAATTAGGGAAGAAAATACAGTCAATTCAGACATCTTTTATAGGAAATACTAAATAACATAATAAAAACAAATAATCTTCCCCAGAAAACCAAGATGCAATAAATATGTACAAAAACAGTCTACTACGCTATTGAAAGACTGGCATTTATGACATAATAATCCATATTTAGATTGAATATACAAGCTTAAATAAAGCTAAATAATTGTTAAACATATGCATTATCTATTGCATATTTGCTTGTGTTTAACTTTGGATTCTGTAAAAAACAAACAAACAAAAAACAAACAAACAAAAACCAGCATTTTAATTTGATTTGTAAGAATTTCTGTTTCTCCACGACAGGCACATTGATCAATGGAATAGAATTAAAGACACAGAAATAAATCCACACACTTACGGACACTTGATCTTTGACAAAGAAGCCAAAAATATACAGTGGAAAAAAGATAGCATCTTCAATAAATGGTGCTGGTCTAACTGGTTGTCTGTATGTAGAAAAATGAAAATAGATTCATATTTGTTACCTTGCACACAGCTCAGGTCCAAGTGGATCAAGGACCTCAACATAAAACCAGATACACTGAATCTAATAAAGGAGAAAGTGGGAAAGAGCCTTGAACTCATTGGCACAGGGGGGAAATTTTCTAAACAAAACTCCAGTGGATCAGGCTCTAAGATCAAGAATTGATAAATGGTACCTCATGAAATTGAAAGCTTCTCTAAGGCAAAGGACATAGTAAGTAGGACAAATCGGCAACCAACAGATTGAGAAAAAACTTCACTAACCCCACATCTGATAGAGAGCTAATATTCAAAATATATAAAGGAATCAAGAAGCTAACCAACAAGAAACCAAACAACCCAATCAAAAAATGATGTATAGAAATAAACAGAATTCACAATGAAGAAATCTCGAATGGCTGAGAAGCACTTAAAGAAATCTTCAAAGCATGGGTAACTATTTTTTTAATTGTATATATCCCTCTGAACTTATATGATAGCATTCTACACTAATATTGATTGAATTTGGAGATAAAAAATGCAGCTAAGGATGTCATGCCAGAATTCTAAAGCATCATGAAGAAGTCATTGGTTCAATCTGCAGTAGCACATAAATCTGCCTGATTACATGAACGATGATGGCATTTGGAGGTGGACAAAGATCAGAAGTTTAAAACATATTTGGCCATATATACATTAGAGCTCAAAAAAAAAACCAAAATGAAATGTGTGTGAGTAGTTTATGCATGTGTGTTTGTGTGCATGTGTGTGTGTGTGTGTGTATGTGTCTGTGTGTGCGCACATGCATGTGCATGTTTGAGAAAAAGAGAAGTGGGGCATCATTCATTGTGTTTAAGTGCTAAAGCTTTTATAGGGTGATTAATGTTTGGCTTAACTAAATATAGCTCCCATAGGCTCATATATTTTAATACCTGTTCCTGAACTGATGAAATTGTTTGGGAAGGATTAGGAGGTGTGGCACTGTTGAAGAGGGCAGGTTTTGAGATTTCAAAAACCAATGTTATTGTCAGTTAGTTATAAGCCAATATTAGACCTCTCTGTGTCAGTGGTTGAGTCTTAAAAATGGAAGTTCTTAATTGTTGCTTCAGTCCCGTACTTCCAACTATATTGATCATGAGCTATAATTTTCTGAGATTAAAAACCCCAATTACACTTTCTTATAACTTGCTTTAGTGGCTTATCACAATAATAGAAAAATAATTAAGACAATTACTAATAAATATGGCTGTCATGGTAGAATCTCTATGACTGGACATTGAAGGATAGCGTCTTCAGGTTTTCTTGCTGTGAGAAACTGTGACCAAAGGTTTGTGGTATAAAGGGTTTATTTGGCTTACACATTTAGAGCACTTTTCATAGTGCAAGGAAAACAGAAAAGGAATGCAAATAGGATGTAAACCTGAAGGCAGGAGTTGATGAAGATGCCATGAGGTATTTTGCTGACTTGCTCATGTCTTGATCAACCTATTCTCTTACAGAATCCAGTACCATCAGTCCAGGAATGACACCATCCATGATGGGCTGGGTCCTTCCGCATCAACCATTAATTAACAAAATGCCTTACAGTAAGAACATTTAGGGACATTTTCCCAATTGATGTACATTGCCTCAAGTTTACATCGATCGTGTAAGCACAGACATAAAATTATGAAGAGAAATTATCACACAACACTTGTATATTCATGTATATACCGATTGTATTTTGCCATGTGATATCTTGCATTACTTTGGGACTCTTTAAGCCAGAATTTGATTGTCAAATTGAATCTTTGACCTTGGACCAATACTGTGACCTAACAAACTTCTTTGTAAAGCTCCACAAAGCGAATACCTTATTCTAAGAGAAACAACTTATTACTCCTCATGAATAGAGGTTTAAAAATAAAGAAAGAATTGATGTGTGTTAAGGAACTGCTTCCAGATGTTTCACAAAACTACATGTCCTCAACTGACTACAGGGAATTCACAGGGGAGTCTCAAAACACCCTTTACTATTGGACTCAGTGTACCTAGATGACTACCACTGTATTGCTCTTTAGTTTTGTGCCAAAGACTTTGTTCTCAGTAAGTGGTCACTGGACTCTTTATTGATGGCATCTTAACACACTTTGACTGAAGACCTCAGTTCATCTTTGATGATCTCGGTCTCAGAACTCTTTCCAGGGTCTTTTCTTATTTCTGCTGTTTTTGTTGTTGTTGATTCACTAACTTTAAAGGGCATGGTTTCTAGTGTTTTTCACATATCTTAAAATAAAATTTCTAGAATGTCAATAGCTTGTATTTTAACACCCTTGAAGATATATAATATTTGTCTTTGAGTTTAAGGAGATAAAAGGAAACACACTCAAAATTCTCTCAATATGGATCTCAATTCCATTCAGTATATGCAAATTTTCAGTGTGTGTCATGCCTACCCTGATTCTACACAAAGGAAAAATTCTAAAGTGATAAACAGAAGATTTAAGCATATCTCCCTTGTTAGGACTACTCATTCTTGACTCTGAGTCAAATAATCTCCACAAAATAACAAAGCCTGTAGCATGGTAAGCATAACATATTGAACACAGATTTTCAATCCCAATGTTAAATATTCCTCCTCCTCTAATGGTTTCTATAAGAGTTCTTCTCTGTGAATGCCATCAGCCACTTCTACTATTTTTTTTACTGTCTGTGCACTGAGTTTCACTTTCAGAATGCCTATCCTTATTCATGCTGTTAGAAACTTTTGTGTAATTAGTCAGCAGATTTTAAACTAGGGGTCTGGATACTTCCCTGTTATAATACTATACTGCACAATGGAGATTTTCCATTCTATTTCTATGTAAATATTCTGGTTATCTCTTCATCCTCCTACCACATTCCTGTTAAGGAAGCAGATCTTTCTGCTTGCTCCTTCTATGAGATCCTCTGTACAATTGTAAGGTTCCCTCAACTCATTTTCAAATATGTCAGCATGGTTTTCTAATGTATCCAGAAGTCCTTTCATTGTAATGTAACTAAAGCTTTAAAAAGTTTTCTTTGATTGGTTGCAACCAAAGATCCCTAACTGTTATACTGTTACAGACTAGTAAGTATGCTTTGTAATTATGACCTTCACATCCTCGGACCTAGGGGGCATTGGATAAATGTTTATTTAATGAGTGAATGAATTAAATTTATTTTAGCATATGAAGAAAAATGAGACAACATAATGAGTGTTCAGGCAGATCTGAAAATGGACTCTGTACTGTCCCAATTTCCATTGGAAATGCTGTGTTTTCTGTCAGCTTTCTACTACTGCCTTGAGTTTCAGTTGTAATTTTCTTTGAAGAGAATACTGCCATGTTCCTTTGAACTGAAACTCTCCATAAATTTGCAGCCAAATTTAAGTTTTGTATAACAGGCTTACTGTTCAGCATTCCATCTGTAATGTATGCTTGGCAAAACCCAAGAAAACTTGGGATTTTATGCTCCTGAATTTTATAAACCAGTAAAAATAGAGGTATTGGAATTGTATTTCTTAGCATGAAACATTTCATCTTGTACATAAATAATAAATACCAAATCACACTGTGGTTTGAGCATCTAGGGGATATATGCAGCCTGCTCCCCTCTGGTAGTGCTCTTACTGAAGAAGCAGTGTGTAGAACGAAAAGTTAAAGCAGAAACAGCAGTTTACTGTGTTCAACAGTACCAGTTAGTCAAGCTGCTTTCTTGGTATTCTAACATGTTATCTTTCCAAAACGTTCAAGGTGATCACAGGTTTTTCTTAATATCACTCTATTTTCTAGAAAGATGAAAAGAATATCAAAGAACTCAATAGCTCTCAAAGTAATTCCCTGTTGATGAAAGCCAAGGTCCAAAGTGGTGCTTCCCTTGAAATAACTTTCATGGGGGATGGGAACAAATGCTACCTTCATCCATTTTTGAAAGTATAATTTCATTAATTTTTTTTATAATTTCATACATGTATACAATATATTTTAGCATATTCTCTTCTTACTACTTCCCCTAACTCCAGATTAAGTCCCCTGTTCCCATGCCTTCTGCTTTCCAACACTGTGCCCTTTTTAAAAAGAATATATCTAACCAAGTCAATGATTTGCTTCTTACATGTTCATGATCATGGGTCTATCCATTTCCATTGTTGTCCTACTATGATGCCACACCCATAAAATAAAAAGTGAAACAACAAAAACCAAACCCCAAAGAAAACAAAACATGACAACAGAAAAAAACCACTGACTTCTTTTTCTTTCATTCTTATATTTTCTTAGTAGAACTTTGTTTTCTTATAAATATCTGTTCTACAAGATGGTACATATGCTAGACTCTATGTGCACAGTATTTTGATCTCTTAGTTATGGGACTTAAAATAGAGGCACATTAGTATTTGGAAACTTGTTAAAAGATGATAAGAACTTTGGTTCTTAGAAGCAAATCTCAAACAGTAACATCCTGAATAGCACCAAATTTAACTGAATCTTGGTGCTACACATGACAGTGGGAACATGCTGGTTTATCATCCTCTACTGACTGTACTTTTTAAATTGATCATTCACTACATTTATTCTTTGAAGAAATATTCTTTTTTTAGCCCTTCATCTAAAAATGCAGTTGTCTCCATAGGCTTAGTTTTAGTGTGATTGTCATTAAGAACATTATTCTTCAACACCATTACTACCAAGTTCAAGTTCACGTTAGGGCATGCCATCCTTCTGTGGTCTGAGAATCTGCCTTGGCATTGCTTCACCTCTGAGACCTAATTATAATAGAGCCTGATATGGGGTTAAGAGGCATCCTCAAGTGGAGAAATATTGAATCAGGAGAAATATGTCATAAATATGCAAATCCCTCCTTTCAGAAGCCTTGATCCAAGCCATCTAATAAGGCCTTCACATTTCTTCATGTTATTATTCTCCCTGCTGGAAGGGGAGGAGGCTGAATCTGAGGCATTGCTGTTCTGCCTTCCCACCTGTTTACATTTACTACATGGCTGCCAAGGGAACTCTGCAGAAAATAATGCTTGTGTGAGCCATTTAGTTGACTACATGTCAAAAAGTAATTTGAATCAAAGAGTCACTAACTTAATTGATGGTGATGGCTCCATCCAAAAACAACCAAAGAAATTGATGTTGTGTAAATTGCTCATATATTGCTCTTGAATTTGTGAGCATATTCTTGTTTGCCTTGACAGGATTCAAATTATCTTTCGGACAGCTCGACACATTACTTAAGATGTGCCTGTATGTGAATTTTAGCTGCTAAAGGGGGCAATAACAACCTTCCTGTGAAATTAATTCCCATGGCTTCAACTTCATCTCACGATTTCTTTTACTCATTCCCTGCACATACCACTTCTATTCCCTTACAATTTGTGTTTTAACCTCTAAGTCATTTTAGTCACCATGGAAAACAGATATACTGACTTTGCATATCCTATAGAGATTTGAGGTCCTGAAGAGCAAAGATGATGAATCATAATCCTTTTGACAATTTAAACTTCTTTGGATTTATGTACCTCAATGCCACTGAGCCTCAGTTTTGAATTGTCACTAGAGCCCGTCAGAGTGGTAGGGATGCTAAGCAGTACAGAAAAAGTCAATTCTGAAACTAGCCTGTACATCCCTAAGATAACTAGAATTTAAACCCCCAGCAATTTTCACAGGAGCCAGTCTTTCAGACTGCTGATAGTGTGAACCCAAAGACTCTGTTGCAGAAAAAACACGCTCATCCCTAGTGGGTGTAATACTCTCAAGAAACTTCTGTTTGGTGGTACTGTGCTAGATTTTTCCAATGGGTACTAACTTAAAGACAAAGTACAGTAACATGAAAATGGTCTTGGGTAGAGAGTTAAGAAACACATCATTCTGGTATTCTCAAACAAGTAAAGAGCTTCCCAACACACTCACAGAACACTGTTCCTGTTCTAGAACAATGGTAGCTAAAGAAGGCTAGTTTTTATAGCTAATTATTAAGTAACTGCATGGTGAGGAGGAATGTAGCCTGAATAGCTTCAAACCTGCTAAACATGATCTGATCCCCATGTCATAGAGCTGTAGAAATTCATACAGTATCATAGACAACCAGAATCCATAAGCAGTGAGAGTACTATGTGATATTAAAGACTTCATAATAGATTTTATTTTTCATCAACCCATTTGTAACCGGCCCTATAACAAAAGTTACTAATGCAAAAATTATCCTGTATTTACTCATCTGCTTGGTCTTGGATCTCATCTCTGCAAATAGTAGATGATTTATTTACCAGCCCATGCTAACTTCCTATACTTGAACTTTTCTTGCTGGGGCTAATATTTACTCATAGCACAAAGAGACTTACTTCCTTTAAGATAGCAGATAGAGCAAAGATTACTGGTATGCTGGTCAGTAGTACTGCTGCAACACACACAGACATACACACACACACACACAAAGACACACACACACACACACACACACACACACACTGGTCTAGTAGCATGAACTGGACATGTGAGTTGCATTCAGGTGACACTTGTAAAAGCTGAGTTCCAGATTACATCATTGTTGCCCTTCTTATGAAGCCACTATCAAGGAACAGCCTCACAACAAACCATAGAAAGCTCTAGATTCATACCTATCCTGGTGGCCACGCAGAAAAGTCACAGATATTCTAGTTATCAGTGCCTAATATAATTGATCTTTGTAGTCCTTTGATGTTCTTGTTCCTCGACTTTCCACCTTCAGAGATAGATATTAGTGTTTATCATTATGGACTCTATTTGCCAATTTACTTGGTAAAGATGCCTCTTCCCAAGGTATTCTCTCTCATACGTATTAAGAAGAAGGGGAGTTTAATTCTTTAGAGTAAACACAATTCTACAGTTCCATAAACTCTTTGTTTTCTTTTTCCAGTTCTTTATAATTGACTTCATAGAGATAGTATTCCTTTGGACTTTTAAAGATGTTCCTAATTTCTGGACTGAGGAAGTTGCTTGCTTATAAAAGCTCTCTGGACTCATGACAAAGTCATTGACCTGTGAAGGGATGGTTGTTTCCAAAATTTAAGACATCTTCTCATTCTATTACAGAATGTTTTGAAAAACAACTTTATGTAAGCACCTAGAGGAACGTGGTATCAATTTCATAACACACCATATATTTGAAGATATGCCTTTTATGTTTCCTGAAGCCAATGGATTATTGAGTGTGGACTGGGAATATAGCAATGAGAATATCAAAAGCTTTGCTTTTCTTTTGAGGAAAAGAATATATAAGGCTTCTTTGCCTCTGAAGCCTCAGAATTCTCTGTATCTGAGCATGATGTGCCTGCAACAACACCTCCCTGCATGAGAAAATGGAGCACAGGTAATAGGTTCACAGGTTACACAAACAAACAAGGAAACAAATAATCAAAGAAACAAACAGCATGAGAAAAGACAACCATAATGAGCAAAGAAATAAATAGGGCGCTTCTGAATCATGTATGTGTTCTCAGAGGTAACAAATTTAAGAGCAAAGATAATCTGTTTTTTGGTTATCTGTTTTTGGTAGGGCTTCACAACCCATGATTCAATATCATTACGTTTGATTGTAGATGAGTAAGTTCTGAGGAGTTTCCACATGGAATTCCCTTTAGCAGAAGAACACACGATGCCAAGCATGGCTGAGGAGTTATCCTTAGGACCGAATTAAACATGCTTGAACACCCCTCCACCTTTGATGAATACAGCAGCCTTTGAACCAGAATGGAAGTGTAACTGTAGTCTTCAAATGTATAGGTGTATCCACTGACACTTACCTGGTTTCTGTTGTCTGTGAATGGGCATGCATATGCATGCTATTATTAAAACTCTCCCTTGAGCATATATTGTGGAGGCTGAGGGAAGAAGACCATAAGTTAAAGACTAGCCTGGTTTATGCAGCTGGACATTCATGCTGGCCACAATTCTGTCTATAGCAGTCGAAGACTCTTTAGAGGACTGTCTCTAATCATTGCATGTTTGTATCTTGTTAATTAGCAACAAGAGATTGGAGAGCATCGGGAAGCTGCACCTGTATACCTAGTATTTCTGGCAATCGACGCACAATCAATTGAATTCTGGCCTTTGGAAATTTGATGACCTAAATCCAGGTTTATCTCATATTGATGAGTTTGTAAGAATCATTAAATTATTGCTATACTTGAGAATCCAGCCCTACTTATTACTTCTTGTCATCTACTTCCTTCTATTTTTCCCTATGTTTTGAGACACAGATGATCTGTCATTTATTGAGAGACTTGCCAATTATATTTTGAGACATGGAACAGACAAAATGGACAGTAACACTCAGAAGGAAAGGTAATTTCTATTTTTTTCCTTCTAAGTACAACTGCTTACATACAGAAGTTCATATAAGAGAATAGGAGAGTATGTTGTAGAATATACATCATTTATTTATACATAACCAAAGGCTAAAGACACCTACTCCTGCAAGTGTTCTTTAGCCAAGAAATTGCTTCATTCAAAAAATGTGCACTTTATGTGTATAGGCGAAAATATAGAAAAGTTGAAAGAAAGTGAAATGAAAATACATTATTAAAGGATCCCAACCAGTAGTGAAAATTGCAAATACTTTCATCAGATCATTTGTTGGTCAACTACAGTCAGCTAGCAGTGTCTTCCTAGGGTTTCATATATAGCCTGCACTTTGTTCTGCTAATTTATAATTGAACACACAGTTGCTGGACGTAAGCCCAGCAAGTGATTGATTGAGCCTAAAATGACCTTTTAAAATGCTTAATGATTTTCATTTCTGTCTGGATTTATTAAGTTTTGAATTCACTATTACAGCATAAAGGAGCAATGAGATGTAATCTATTTCAAGATCCTAACAGAGATATCAAATGCTACGTGAAAAACCAAAACACACAGAAACTCCTTGAAGTGTGGACCACAGCCAACCTGCTCCTTTCTGAGGAAGAAAGAAGGGAGAATGGATCTAGGGGGTGGAGCAGGGAAGGGGAAGTGATGGGGACCTGGCAGGAGTGGACAGTAGGAAAACTGTGATCAGGATGGATTTTGTAACAGAAGAATCTATTTCTTGAAGAATCTTTCACCTGTAAATGATCTATGTTCATCTTGGATGCAAAACTCAAAAATATTCCTTGAACACATTTTATTCTTTATAGTCTATTTAAAGTTAAAAATAATTTAAATTTATCAAGGTTTTACACATATAGAACAAACAACTGCTTACAGGAATCAGCCTTAGTTGAATTCTATGAGAGAAAGAGAGAGAGAGAGAGAGAGAGAGAGAGAGAGAGAGAATCAGTGGAATGTGCAGACTTTGCACTCATACTCCCATCAACTTCACCATATGTCCTAAAGATGTTCCTATCGCTGGAAGAACATATAGCACAAGCACATACTGCACATAATTTCTAACTATTTCTGTTAGCCGTGGTCTCTCTCTCTCACTTTTACATTTGTAAACATAACATACTGAATATTCTGAGAGTATTTCTTTCTCTCATTTTACGTTTTCTTTTCTGATTTCTCATGTATGTGTGTAGAAATTAATGTGTAATGTATGTTTTTGTGTGTCTGTTCACACATGTGCATTTATGTCTAGAATTATCCCCCATCATTTCTTTATCTTAGTTATTGAAGCATGATACTCAGCCAAACACAGAGATCACATACATGAGCATGTTGACTACTCCATTTGGGGATATCCTATTTCTGTGAAGTCTGGGATTACAGGGGAACTGCCACAACCACTTGGCATTTATGTGCATTCTGGGTATCTGACATCTTGGATTTCCTGTTCTCACAATTGTATGGCAATCTCTTTCACCCCCGAGGTGTCTCCATACACTTTCTCCCTTCCTAACCTTTCCTCTCTTCCTTTTTTCTTATTATTTCTTCATTTTCTCGTTGATAGTTTGCCCACTATTATATATCTCAGAATGTTTATGGTTAGATTCAGACTGTGTCGCATACTTCCATTAACAGACTACATGGCTTCACTCTATGCCATAAAGGACCACATTATTAAATCATTGCCAAAGTTATCCACTGTCAGAGATCATTTCTCCTTGGTTATTAAGAGGTATTTTGAGGATAAATTATTTCAAACTATTAATATCCTACTCCAAGTAAGCTTTGCAATGATTATAGAATGAATTTATATCACTAAGAAATTGTAGTTACACTTTTAGCAAAAAACAAAACCAAAAACCTACTGAAACCTCTTACTGTTCTTTATGCTGATATTAAAAATCATATCTGATTTCTGCATGAACACTCATTTTAATTAGAACCCTGTTTTTACCCATCCCCACCATTGTTTAAGCAAATATTTACCTTTTGACAACAAATATTTGATGTTGTTCAGAATCAGTCATTGACAGAAAGGTCTCTTTCTTTTGTCAGGGATAAGTTGGAAGTCAAAGTATGGCATAAGGTACTCTCGATCCCTTTACAGTATAATTGTCAATAGGCCATCTCAGTGGACAGAGCCAATAGTATGCACATGAATGATAACTATAATACCTTCACAAGGAGAATTATTTCAATATGACTAATTACCGTAATAATCAGTGTTTATACCAGTCTTATCAGTTTTGATAATTTTAATCCCATCTCCAAAATATTAAAGTTGGCACTCATTTTCTTATGATGCTTATTGATTTGACTCTTTTCTTCATTTTCCATGTGCACTATGAGGATGAAGAGATTTCTCTGAAAAGAAGAGCATGTAGTGTTGCTGCCAAGGACTCTGGTTTGGTTACCAGCCCTTATATAAGACAGGTTACAATAGGCTCTCCGTTTTCAGAGACTGAAATTCCTCTGGTTTCCATAAGAAACTTCACATGCATGGTCATAGTGCACACAAAGTCACTCACTCAGGCACTCAGATATACAAATAAAATAAACAAATAAATCTTTAAAATAATGATAGCTTTCACTATGTTTCAAGTATTTAAATCTTTCTAAGTTTCTTAGATTTATGCCTTCATTACTTATTCCTAATCATACTCCCTGCCCTCTCTCTTTCCTTAAATGAACAATTTTGTTTTAAAATCCCTTGACCACATGTTCTCTCCCTCTCTCTACCTTCTGTCTGGGATGGTACTCCATACTCACTTGAATCACTTCACCCTCTTTTGAGTGAGTGTAGTGCTTAGATTTCAGACACTTGACGCATAATAGAGTAACTTGCAAAGAGAGATCCTAACGAGAATATTGGCCTTAGGCTATGGCTGTGTGGCACATTTTTGATTAATGACTAGTGAGATAGGTATCAGTCCATTGTGGGTAGTGCTGCCCCTGGAAATGTGGTCCTGACAATATAAGAAAAGTAACAAACATGCAATTAGTACCTTACTTCTATGGTCTCTGCTTCATATTCTGCCTTCAACTTCTTGTCTCAAGTTTCTGCCTTCAACTCCCTTAATGATGGACTGTAACTTGAAATACAAATAAACTTGTTCTTCTGCTAATGTTGGCTTTGGCTGTTGTTTATCATACCAAAAGACAGCCAGAGTAACTCAGTGATTCCTGTAAAGGTGCCTTCCCTATGAATGTGGCCCTGTAGTCTTCCTGCTACATTGCGAATTGGACATAGTATACACTCTGTACAATTTTTGATCTTAAGTAGCAGGAGTCCTTGTGTTTTATTTATATTTATCTTATTATTTCCCTAACATTCAGGATGTGCTGCATTCGTAAGTGAATAGCCTTTCAGTTCCGTTTTAGAATTAATTTACACCAATCAAGGGAACACGTGCTACATTTAATAATGAAGAATTCTAGAATAAGTTCTTATCCATTTTTTTTGCATATCAACTTGTTTGATTTTCTACAGTTTATAATCCAAATCTATTATAAACACACTCCCAACAACAATGACAACAATGAAAATAGAGCCATGGAATTCATAGCTATATTATTATAAATGTATTTAAATGTAAAATTTTATAATTTTTGCATGTATTCTTTGTACATGCTGCTGAACTTCATGTAGACCATTTATTGTAAGTATATGGCATCAATGTTGTAACTATGTTAGTATCTTCTTACAGTTTAGCATACAATTCAAATCATTTCTCTCTGTCATTTCATAATTCTGAGTCATTGTGCTTTACTCTCAGTGGATTCTACCTTGATACTCATATAGTGTCCCCATTTTTGATAGTGCCCTACCAGAGATTAACAATTTCTTTACATTACATTTATTTTAAATGTTATGCATGTTTCATATTATTTAAAATATTATTTCACTAATAATTAGTTGTCTTAGGCTTCAATTCCAAATAATGTAGTGTTTTGGGTTTTAATTTTAATACTATGAATATGCTGTTACCCCTTGCCCAGAGTAATTATACGTGAGGAAAATAAATATCTTTAGATGAGTTGGATTTGAATTCATCTGTTATTCACCCATTCTGTAACCTTAGAAACCCACATATCCTATTTATTTGTGTCTTAGGATAAATACTGAGCATTTCAAGGACAGTGACATATCCTTACATCTTATAAATTATAGTTATGCTGCTCATGATGATTATTAGACAACCTGAATGTAAGCTTACTCATTGTTTGCTTATTTCTACCACTTTCTAATTCTCTTCAGATACCCTTCTCTGTGACAGTTCTACAATCTATCCACACATAGCTGTATTCATTCACATACTATCTACTTATTATTATTCATGTATCCATCCCTCTATTTATCTATCTATTAATCCACTCATCTACCAATCTATGCACTCATATTTGTGACATTTGATTAACAATCCACCCATAGGCCCACTTAACCATTTATTAAGTCATATATCTATCTGCCTCTGTACCAATATATCCTTCTTCTCACCTGTTCCTGTACTGACATTTCTATTTGTCAATCCATCTCTACATCATCTAAATACCCACCCACCCAGGTACCTATCCATCCATCCACTGATCCATTTTCCTGTTTAGAAAGTGCAGAAGTTTGTAATTTAGAACCTGTGGTAATTTCTGTAATGATATCAAGGGAGAAAGAAGCTGGGGAGAAATACAGAACATAGAACAACAACAACAACAAAAACAAAATTAAATAAACAAACAATCAAAAATACAAAAATGGCCTTAATATATTTAAAGGCTACATTAAAGAGTACGTGAGTCAGATGGGAGGATATGTCTAGCATATGCACAATATGTCTGGGATACATGTTGGCTCCCTGAATACATTAACATCGTAATAAAATTATATGACTCATGAAAAAGTCTAAAACTCTTGCAAGCACAGGGGAAAGTGTCTAATGCTTCCAGCCATGCTTTACCCCTACTTTTTTTCATCTTTTCTTTCTTACTTTCTTCTTTTTTTTTTTTATTTAGTGACAGAATACAAGGAACAGCACTTTTCCTGTTCAGTGTGGAGACTACTGAGGCGCTCCTGCATTATTCAATCTAACCACTGTGGCTTCCAAGGGGAAAATAAATACCTCTGTGGAAGCTTCACTGGTCTGCATCACATGCACGAGTATGAGGGATTTCTTTGCTCTCAAACTTTCAGTTGGGAGTAGAATTTCCCTGCTGAGCTCAGTTGTTCACTGTAGCACTTAAGATATGATTTGGCATGTGGAGTCCAAGGCATCCCCAAGCTGATCCCTCTCTCTACATGTTTCTCAGGCTTAGGCAGCCACAAGAAATGAGATTCTTTACTATCAGCTGGTAACAGGTGTAGCTAGTGTGGAGAGCTGGCCACCTGATGATGAATTCCAAAGATAAAATCACTGTCCTTCTAACAGTCGGCTACACATTTATCATTCTTACTAGACTGACAAAATGTCTTAATGAGTCATGATAGTTTCTGATTATATTAATAAAATTTTGCTGATGATTGTTGTTAAAAAAATGTTTGAAACTGTGCCCTCAAGGCAGGAGCTCTAGAGCATAACAAAGTCTCCATAATTCAGAATCCTAAAGATTTAGAAAGGCAGTGGTGCCATAGCTGGGCTTGGAAGTGGGGCACAAAGAATAAATGAAGATGGACAATTACTTACTGATGGACTTTAAAGAAAATATAATTTTCTTAAACAAGGATGAGAAGAGATAGGTAAGCCTGAAGATCAAACTGAGTATTGAACTTAGAGCTATATGCAGGTTTAGCCCATAGTGGTATTTGATAGTTACATGGACAAAGTATTTAAAGGATCTAGAAAGACCCATTGAAGAAGGTAGAGTGCATCCTGAATAAGCTCAGTGAAATTTATGGAAAAATGAGTAATAAACCATTAAACATCAGGAAGGACAATGTTTACAGCTTAAAAAGAACAAATGAAGTCAAGTAAACTTTTAGAAAAAAAAAAACAATTCTCAAGTTGTCCAGTTGGAACATAGTTAGGTGGAACTCTTAGGATGGGGACATTGTGAAGGGGTACAGTGCTCAATGAGATCAGAAGGTTTAGAGGCTATAAATTCTTGCCTTAGACTGACATCTTCATTTCTGTCATTTAAGCCTAGCATTGAAATTATCCAGAAGTGTGCACTGTTATTCTAAAAGATTCCAGCTCCTTTTTGCTGAGCCATTTACTCAGCCAGTGATTGTCTAGTACCTATTCTTGGTACTAGTCCCCAAAGCATGCAAGACTCTTCCCTGTTTTCAGAATAAAAAGATCCTGTGGACAAAGTAGCAGTATTCTGTCTGTGTCTCTTTCATCAATTTTTTCACAATCACTGTCTCTCTCCTCCCTGGTAGATGGCACACACAGAAGAGGTTTGCTTGATAAAATATTACAGTGCTCAAGTGAAAGCTTTTTATTTCTTTTAAAACATATATTCCTCAACCCCACACCAAGAGTAGACAAGGAGGCAAAAATCAACGTCTCTGGACAGCTGTCATGAAGGAGAAGGTGATTCTTTTATTCCCTTTTCTCTAAGCTCAGACAATAGGCTAAGTCTCCAGTCACAGCAGTGTTAAATTTCTAGAGTAGCCACAATACTGCGAGTCACTGCTGACAGTGTTTGCTGCCTCCTTGCTTTGTGGTTTCTATGAGATTCCTTTGTGAGTTCTGTAACAAAGCAGAGTGCCCTGGGTCACCCAGACTGTGTCATCCTTCACTCTCACTATTGTGACTCCAAGATGAGAAGGTTCGAGGCATTGTCACTATATTCCTTGCAGATTGTTCATTTTGATTGAATTTTATTATGAAAATTTTAGGCAAGCAATAATTCAGAGAAAGGAGAGTACTTCCTACAAAGCTGAGGCCCAGTTGAATTGATAGGAGAGATGCTTGGTGCAGGACAATAATCCCACCAGAAGCAAGAGTGGCAAAGATGACTGATAGGGAAAGGGCTCATTGCTGATGATGTTTACACGACATTCCAAGCCTCATATCACTGAAGGCAGGGATATTATAGCCATCTGCAACTTAGGCAGTAGCTACAGTTCTCTCACCTCCAACAAATGCACTGCAGAGTCGACTTGGTAAAATGGTCATGTCGCAGAATAACGGTTCAGTAACCTCTAACTTTTATATGTATTTCACAGAGAAGATATGCATCTATTTTCTTCCTTCATAGAAGTGACAGACAAAGAGTATTATGATGAGATAAATAAGTAATAAGGCTAACAACAACAAAATACACTTTGAAAACTGGTTTGCTTTGGTCCTGAGTTCTGCTAGTGGGCAGTGTGTCTTAGAGGAATGGCTAAAAAGCGAACAGAAATTACGAAGGGAAAAGTAAGGAGAAAAAGGAAAGAAGAAAGGAGGAAGGAAAAGGAGGAGGGAAGAGGAAGACACAGAGAGGGAAAGCAAGTAATTTACTAACTGAAATGCTACTTTAGCCTTCACAGACACAGTGTTCCCTCCTTCCATGTTAGATTCCTCCACACATGGGGCAGTTTACTACCACAGCCTCAGAGCATGCACAGTATTCAAGGTACATTGAACAGCTCAGGGGAAAAAACTCCTGTTTTGTTTTGTTTGCTTGTTTGTGTGGTTAGTTTTGTTTTCCCTCTGTGTCAAATATATAAATCAAATTTATATATTTGATTCTCTGTGCCCATGAACATCATGTCAAGCAATATTCTTCATGATAGACATCCAGTAAATTGAAGACAGCAATTAAATTGTGAATAAAGAGGAAATGATTTTACTTTCAGTGCAAGTATATCCCATGCAAGATTTAAATACAGCTTCTCATCTGGATTGTAAACTTCTTCTTTAGAGGTCAGTTTTTGATATATTTGAAGTTGCAATATATACTGTGCTGAAACTCACTACAATTGCTAGCTAATCGGATGTCTCCAGCAGTTGTATCTTGCACAGCTGTAATACAGTAAGATAGCCAGGCTCTGGACAATACGACAAAGAACTAAGAACATCACTCCCCTTGCCCTTTCATTTTGAGGACAACACTCCTGTTACCACACTCATCTGAATAGTACAATATATTAGCTCCTCTATTTTTCTAGAAATGTTTCATTTTAAGATTCGTATAGTGGTACCATGGAGCATGCTGCAATTTTCTGAAATAATCCTTTAAATAAAACAGAGCAGCCTTCTGGAAACTAATTCAGTCATTGTGTGATTTCGATGTTGTTAAATTGTAAAGATTTGTTTTATATCCCAGAATCTGGTTTATTTTAGTAAAGTTTTAGTGTAATGTGGACTAGAATGTCTATTTTTGATATTTGGTGGATTATTCTACAGACATCCATTCAGTCTGTTTGATGCATGATGTCACTTAATTTTGATGCTTCTCAAACTTTTATCCAAATGGCCTGTCTTTTGTAAAGTGAAGTGTTGAATTCATGTACTATTCTTTCTTTCTTTCTTTCTTTCTTTCTTTCTTTCTTTCTTTCTTTC
>NW_021604688.1:7757729-7769035 GCF_004785775.1 Grammomys surdaster | reverse complement strand
TTCTTTCTTTCTTTCTTTCTTTCTTTCTTTCTTTCTTTCTTTCTTTCCTTTAAATAGGGTTCTCCATGGTTTGGTGCATATATACCAAGGATAATAATTTCTTTTTGGTTAACTATTCCTTGGTCAGAATAAATTGGCCCTCTTAATGACATTTGATTAGTTTTATATTAAAGTCAATTTTTTCAGATAATAGAACAGCAAAGTTTTGTTGTTTTTTGGGTGCTTTTCTCCATCCTTTTATTCAAGTGCTCTATTTTTAAAGGTATGATGTGTAGCTAACAGATG
The DNA here is from genome assembly GCF_004785775.1 of Grammomys surdaster. Lineage (NCBI taxonomy): Eukaryota > Metazoa > Chordata > Mammalia > Rodentia > Muridae > Grammomys > Grammomys surdaster. Next base: position 7,768,750 of record NW_021604688.1, on the reverse strand, counting down.
AACTGTGTTTCATAATCCCTTCAATATGCCTGTGCTTTTTGATTAATGGAGGCTATTGATATTTATAGTTACCTTTGAAATGTGTGAGTTAATTGTAGTCATTGTTTTGTTGATTTTGTGTTGCTGTTTGTGAATTAAATTTTATTTTTTTGTTTTATAAAACATGTATTCTCCTTTCTTTTAACAGTCTTTCTGATATATTAATTCCCCTTTCACTCCAAAATAATGAATTTGTATTTCACTTAGCTTTGGCTGGTTGGCTGTAAAGTAGGCTGTTTATATCTTGAAAAGTTTTTCTTTCTCCTTCAAATATGATGGATAGGTTTGCTGGGTATAGCAGGCTACATTAGCCACCATATTCTTTAAGGTCTTTAAATGCATTGCTTCGGGCAATTTAATTTTCAAGCTTTTCATAGATTTTCCTTTAGATATGAAGTAAATATTTCCCTTTCACTTTCAGTAAACTTTCTCTATTTTATATACTTAGTTTTAAAAATATGCTATGTTGTGAAGAGATAATTTGCTAGTGTTATTTATTTGGTGTTCTATGTCTCTATGGGTGTGTCTTTTCCTAGTTTGTAGCCATTTCCTTCTAAGAACTTCTTAAAGATCTCTTAGTATTTTTGTCCTTCTTCTATGACTACAATTCAAATGATTTTAGTTTTCCATTTCTTCTCAAATTTCCTTATGATATTTTTCTGTTTGTTTGTTTAATTTTATATTCCTCTTTATTTGGCCTAGATCCTCTATTTGGTTTTTGAATCTTTAAATTCTATGTCCTGCTGGATGCTTTTGACATGCAAGGCTTTTCTTTCTGTTTTCTAGTTGAGGTATTAGGTTGTCATGTCCTTCTTCACTTAAGCTTGAGGATTGTTCAATGGTTTTGTTGTCTTACTGAATTCTGTTCTCAGTTCCTGGATTGTTTCTATCATTTCAGTCAGCTTTACACTTAAATGTTTTCTTGGTCATTACTTAGGTACTTTTATCTTTAGGCTCTTGCTCCTTAACTACATTGAGATGCTTTGTGACTTTATTATGTCACTATTGCTCTTTTAATAACTAAGAAAAATAGCAATAAAACAAAAATATGCCAAAAGAAAGCAATGTAGTACAAAGAGAATAAAAATCGCCACTGAATTCCTTTTGCGTTTAGCATCTATTGATGAGCATGGGCCTTCCATCAAATATGCTTAGTAATAACTAGTGATACTCCACTGGACATTATTACTTTTTTCTTTGCAAGTAGATATCAGTTGCAGAGAATATCTTGGTTAGGCCACATTCACTTCTCAACATTGCAATTCCATTTGGCTTGATTAAGATCAGAGCAGGTCCTATCATCTGCTGCCACATCTTTGTGAGTTTATATGTACATCAGTACAGTTGTGTATGGAAGAAAATTTTTCTTGGAACCGTTGTTCCTTTCAAGCTCTTACAATATGAGTAGGGATTTGATGAAGTCTTTCCATTTAAGACTGAGTGTTCTAAAATCTCTCACTTTATGTAGATTTTCTAGTTTGGTGAATCTGTTAGTTTCCAACTACTAAAATGGAATCATACTTCTCTAATGATGGCTAGTGAGTTGATTATGTAAAAATTATGATTATTTTGTTTTAGTAAAAATCTAATTGATAGTAGACTTTTTTGATGTATTCTTAGATTTGATTTTCAAGTATTTTCTTGAGAATTCTTACATCTATGTTCATAAGAGATATTGGTCTATAATTTTACTTCCTTCTAGAGTCTTTGTGTGGTTTAGATAATAGGGAAGCTGGGGCCTTGTAAAGAGAATTATGAAATATTCTTTCATTCTTTTGATTTCTATTTTGTGGAATAATTTGAACCGTAACAGCACAGTTGAAGGTCCGGTGGAATTATGAGGTAAATCTAGCTATACCGGGGCTCATTTGTTGGGATTATTTTATTATAACTTCTATTTCATTAGGGGTTGTGGGTGAGTTTGAATTGCTTATTTGATCTTGACTTAATTTTGGAGAGGCATATATATTAATTAATTCACCTGTTTCTTTTATGTATTTCAGCATGGTAATACAATTTTCTGTTCATTTGTGCTTCTTTGTTGCCTGTTGTGATATTCCTCCATTTCAACTCTAATTTTATTAACTTGAATCTTTTTTCTTTGTCTTCTAGTTAATTTGGCTAAGGATTTATCAATCATATTGATTTTCCTTAAGAACCAACTCTTTCTTCTATTGATTTGTTGTACTGTTTTGCTTGTTGGTTCCTATTTTGTTGATTTAAGTCCTGAGTTTGATTATGTCTTGCCACCCAGTCTTTTGAAAGTTTTATCTGTGTGTTTTTGCTGTTCTAGAACATTCATGTGTTATTGAATTGCTATTGTATTCATCCATTTTTTAAAAAAATATATCAATTTAGTGTTATTAACTTACCTCTTTAAACTTTCTTCATTGTGTCTCTTTGGTTCAGGTATTATACTGGTCAGTTTGTGTGTGAACTTGACACAAACTAGAGTCATAAAAGAAAATGGAGCCTCCACTGAAGAAATACCGCCATGATTTCCAGCTTTAGGGCATTTTATCAATGGGAGGGATCAACCCATTGTGGGTAGGGTTATCCCTGTGTTGATAATCCTGAAGTTCTATAAGAAGACAGGCTGAGGGAGCAAAAGGAAGCAAACCAGTAAGCAATGAAGCCTCTGCTTCAACTCTTGACTTCAGGTTCGATCTCTGCTTGAGTTCCTGTCCTGACTTCCTTTAATAATGGACTGTGATCTAGACCTGTTGGCCAAATAAACTCTTTCTTCTCCAACTGGTTTTTAATCATGGTGTTTTATCACAGTAATAGAAACCTTAACTAAGACAGATATGTTTTGTCTTCATATTCATTCAATTCTAAAACTTTTTAATTTTCTTCTTGACTTCTGTATTGGCTCATTTCTCATTGAGTAATGTGTTGTTTAGTTTCCACAGTTTTCTAAAATTTCTCTTGATGATACTCAGCTATAATTCATTGTTGTCAGATAGGGTAACAAAGTATTGTTCCAATTTTCTTATATCTGTTGAGACTCGTTTTGTGTCTCAGTATGTGGTAAATTTTAGAGAAAGTGAGACTGGGAGACTGAGAAGAAGACATATTCTCTTGTATTCGGGTGAAATATCCTGTAAATATTTACTAGAGAAATTTAATTTTTAATGTTAATTAATTCTTTATTTAGAGATTGTTGGATGACTTGTTTACTGGTGAGTGTTGGGTATTCAATGCACCAACTATAACCATGTAAGGCTCAATGTGTGATTTTAGCTGTAATACTGTTTCTTTATGAATATTCATGCTCCTCTGGTTGGTACATAAATGTTTAGAATTATAAAATGACCAAGGTGGATTTTTTTGATATGTATCTCTTCTGATTAGTTTTGTTTTAAGGTCCACTTTTGAAATATTAAATGCTATACTAGTATTCTTGGATCTATTTGCTTAGAGAAATTTTTTCCATTTCCTAATCACATGGTGATGTTAATTTTTGATGTTCTGTGGATTATGCATTTTATGCCACACATTAAGAAAGCTTTTCTTAGCTGTATATCTTAAGAATTTCCTTTAATTTTAAGGAGTTTTATAATTCAGTGATTTGCATTTAATTTTATAATCAAATTTCATTTATTTTATACTTTTTGAAGTTTACACCATCTTAATCCCTCATTTTTCCAATGAGTATTCAACTTTTCCATTACAATTTCAATAAAATTTCCTTTCAAAGTACTTGTATATTTTGATACTCGTACATATTGGACATGAACTTATCTCTCTACATATGTTTGTGCATTTCTCTATTCTCTATGAACTTTGAATTTGCTTCTCAATCAATATCATAAGATCTTTTATACATCAAATGTAATTAATACAGTTTAAAAGATTCAACTATTTTAAGCTAGTGAAGTTAATTTTGTAAGGTATTTAACATAAATATTGACAGAAAATAAAGTTATTTTTTATTCTGTTTTTGAGATTTCAATATTTTATTTAAGTTTTATTTTAGGTGATGTTAATTTACAGCATTTGAAGTGGTAGAGCTAATTCCACATAAAATGGAAGACACTCTAATGTACCCATTATATTGTTTTAAAAAAAATAGCGTAGCAAAGCTATAACTGAAGTCAGTTTAGATCCCTAGCATTTTCATGGTGTGATTACAACCACCTGTCCAGCTCAGCGTTGGAGAACCTGGAAGCTTTCACCTTGCTTGATGGCAAGAATGTCAATGTGGCAGCCATAGGCTTAGTCTAGGGCTGAATTTCCAAACATAATATTGTACAAACATTAATTTAAACTATTTTGCAGCAATACTATGCTTAGAATTTCATGTACCTTTCAATGTTGTACATTGAGGATGCTAAAATGCTAAATGGTATGATAGACTTCCAGGCTAAGGATAACTTGGCTTTAAAGTGTTTTGAATTTCAAAGGTACAGCAGAAACACCAATCCAGAAAGGGTCCTTTTAGCTGTAGGCACAAATTGGAGAGGATCCCTCTAGAGATGCGAGGCTGGAAGTAGAATATATGCATTTTCAGGCCCTTTGTAAATCTGTTGAGTCTACTGATAAAATTGTGATTATGAGCATAGAACCTTGGTATCCTAATCTTAACTGTTGAATATTATGAACATAGCTATTTGAAAGAAAATTTTTTGAAACAGATCTTAATGTGCTGTTGCCATCCTAGCCCATCAGTTACCTGTTTACACCAAAAGTAGTATTCGGGGAATGGTGAGCTATTTCTTTTATTAGTTATTTCTATTTATAACTGCCATTTTAGCGTGGAGAGAATGGGCATAATTGAGCCAGTCATTCAGAGCAACTCTTCATTGTGTTGCAGTATGATTTTCTTTTCTTTCCTTATTTTTCTTCTCTTTTCTTTTTCCTTTTCTTTCCTCTTCAACCTCCTCCCCTACCACCTCCTCCCTATTCATCTGATTTCCCCCCATCACCCCCTCTTTTTTTGCCAATGCACCAGGGTAACCAGAATATGAAAGTCAGTCTGATATCTGACTTTAGGGTCTGAGTGTACCCTAAGCTCATGATTAAAGTTTCCTACAGGTATATCAGATTTAGATTCACCTAGATATGTTATTTGTCTAATACAATGATTTTAAAATTCAAGTGACATATGTATTATTAATTTTTAAAACTTGTAAAAACTTCAAATGTGATGTAAAACTGAAAGTGTTAGAATAGTAAGATTGATAAGATATGTGGAAAAAGAGTGTGGACATTTGGGATTTCAGATAGAATCCAGGGTCTCTCATGTGTCCCTGAGCTACATTCCCAGATCCATATTTTAGTTACTATGTACTTTCCATTTCACTCATACATTTCACCTTGCTGTTCCCTTTTCCACAGATTCTTGATCACTAATAAAAAAGGCTGAAATTTTGGCTTACTTTTTTTGCTTTATTCTTTTCCAAATTGTTTGAGATTGTCTCTTCATCTTCCTAAAGAAATTTTAGGATCCTCCTGTATATAACAATAAAAATCTTACTTGTGCTTTGATAGAAATTCTGTAAGATTGTTATATCAATTTGTTAACAATAGAGTTCTTTGTGTAGCTTTCTGGTCTGGGAGCAGAGCATATTTCCAAAGTTATTTAGATCATTGAGTCATTTCATTGACATTCTACAGCCTTTTCTTTATTCATTTTCTGCATATATTTTAGACCCATCCCTGGTGATAGTAATTAATTTATGGTTATTTTTATTCATGTGATCTGGCTGGTAAACACATCACATTCCCCTCGCAAACATGGCAACATGACTTACATGTGTGTAATTGCTCACAAATACCAAAAGAAGGCATTAGATCTCCTAAAGCTGGAATTATAGGCCGTTGTCTGATGTGGATCCAGAAATTACACTTGTGTACTCTGTAAAAACACAAAGATTTTTATTACTGGGGCATCCCTTTAAATCCCTTATTCTATTTAGTGGATAATGAATGTTTACCCATTGAAGCTTGTGTAAGAATTTGACTGATTTTTTTATATTTTTCTTATATTCTAAAATATTGCTAAACTGGAAGTTTTTGTTTTTTTTGGTTTTTTTTTCAGTTTTAAAATTCTCAGTAACATTGTCATTTAGAAGTATAGATGTCTTTCCTTTCATACATTTTATCTTTATGAATTCACATATTGGCTTACTGTCTTTCCTAGATTTTTTTTTTAGCAATGTGTTGGGTAATAATTAACAAAAGGTGTTTTCCTTTCCTTGTATCTTCATTTAAAAGGATATCTACCAGCTTTCATTTTAATGTATCACCTCAACTTCAGGAACTTGGTATATAGTTTGTTCCTTTCCATTACTACGTTTCCATGTAGTATTACTATGAATGTGTGTTGAATTTTGTCACATGCTCTCTTTGTGCTTGAAAGTTGTTATTCTTTAGCATACAAATATGGCAGACTAAGGTCTCAGTTTTTTTATGATTGAAACTACATTGCTGACATGGAGCAAAATATTTTGAGATGTGGCAGGCAACTCTTTAGGCAATATTCTATATGCATGCTACTATTTTACAACAAAGTTCAGGGGAGATACTGCTCTGTTTTACTTCTTTAATCTAAGATCTCTACCTGCATTTGGAAATTTATTTTGGTTTTATAATATAACTTAAAATCCTATCTCTGCTTTGCTTTGCCGGAAGATATAAGGCATAATTTGTACTTTGATTCTTACATATTTGGTGGAACCCTCAAACAGTAAAATAATTCTTTGGAGGAAGTTTTTAATTATGAACCCATTTTCCTTTATAGATAGAAGGTTACTACAATTAAATATTTCATAGCATATAAGATTTTTATTATTTCTTTTTTTCAAAAAATAAGTATATGTATCTAAGATATACCCACACTTAAGACCTCACAAAATATGATGGCATTTTTTTGTGTATTGAAATTAATGCTGTTCTTTTCTATGTTTTCCTTATAATCTCTTCCTTGACATAAAAGTGGTTAAATGTTCCTGTGTTTGGAAATTTCTGTCTTAGTTAGCATTTGGATTGCTGTGAAGAGATACCATAACCACAAATTTTAATTGTGGCTGGCTTACAGTTAAGAGCTTAGCACATTGAAATTGTGGTGAGGAACATGGTAACATGGAAGCTGACACAGTACTAGACAGGTAGTTGAATCAAAGGCTATACTGAAAGGTTAAAGCTATCCCATACTAGGAGAGACCCTACATTAAGAAAAATGTGAAGACACACAAAGAAAAAAATTTAAGAATAAGGAATCAGTTACGTCTATGCATTTTTCCCTAACATGCTTTTTCCTCATTCCAGAATGCTTGGTATTTATTCTTCATACTCTTCTAAGAGGTGCCTGTATATATTTCTTAGGCTATGTCTGTGGATAATAAATAATTTGGGTTTCAAAACCATGTGAATGTTTTTACATTTACTTTTACTCTTCATGTCCTGCTTAGTTGCTGCCATCAGCTACATACAAAATAAAATCATCTGAGGCAGAAGTCTCAACTGAGAGATTGCACCATGCAGATTGGACTGTAGCCATCATTATAAGAGTTTGTCTTAACTGTTGATTAATGTGGGATGGACTAGACCATTATGGGCATTCCAATACCCAAATGGGCCAGAGGTATATAAAAAGCTAGCTGAACATAAACTTGAGAGGAAACTCGTAAGCAGTGTTTCTCCACGAATAATGCATCAGTTCCTAGTTGAGTTCCTGACCTGACATCCTTTCATGAAAGTCCATGACCTGGAAGTGTAAGCAAATTAAACATGTCCTAAGTTGAATCTTTTAGTCAGAGTGTCTTATCAAAGCAGCAGTGATGGAACGAGAATGCATAATGGGGCTTAATGAATAATTCTTCCTGGACCGTCCTTCATCCACTTATAAGAAACATACCATCACTCTTGTTGGTTTTATTTTACAGCAAAGCATCATTTTCATGTGTATGCTTTGTACCAGTCATCAATTTTAGGGAATGTATTGTTATTACTTTTTATAAGAGGGTCTTATTATTTTATCCACATTACCTTTAAATTCAGACGCTGAACCAATTATTTGATTTCAGGCTCCAAAGTGATACTGTTAATGCATGCCATCACACTAGGCCGTGAAGATTACTCTGATGTGTAAAGGCATAATATTTCTGTCATAACTACTTCTTAATCCACGGGTTCCCAGTTATCCCGATTCTGTTTCCTGTAATTCTGATGTTGGATCTGTTGATTGAGATTGTTTGTCAATTATTATAAATTTGCACATTTCTTTTTACTTTGCTTTTATTTGTATTTATTTGGGAACATGTCTATTATGGGGTGCTAACTTTTTATCTTTTTCAAGTATCTTAATAGTTGCATATTGAAACAATTTCTTCATCATAGGTGTCTTAAAATCTTTGTTGAATAACTCTTCTCTCTTCTTCCCTCCCTCCCTCCCTCCTTCCCTCCCTCCCTTCCTCCTTCCTTCCCTCCCTCCCTCCCTCCTCCCCTCCCTCCTTCCCTTCCTCCCTCCCTTCTTCCCTCCCTCCCTCTCTCCCTCCTTCCCTCCCTCCTTCCATTCCTCCCTCCCTTCTTCGCTCCCTCCTCCTTCCCCCTCTCTCTCCCCTTCTCTCTCTTCTGATAATTCTTCCCATTTGTTTAAGATCTTCGCTGTCCTAGTGTAACAGGTGCTTTCTGATTTTCTGATGAATCCTGGACATGTTTTTTTTTTTTTTTTATCACAGTATCTCAAGATTAAAATACATTTAACCCTTTTATTTCAACTGTCATTCTGCAAAAATGAAAGATGAGTTTTTCACCCCATTTCTTTCAAATGTGGACAGCAGTTCAGGTTATCCAATAACGTCTTCTTTTTTCTTTTTTTTTAAAAAATTGTTTTATTCATTTACATTCCAAAAATTGCTCCCTTTGCCTCTGAGAGGGTGCTCCCTCACCCATCCTACCCACCCCCTTTCACCACATACCCTTCAATCTCACACCCTCCACATCCCTCTTCCCTAGGTCATCAAGTCTCTACAGGATTAAATGCATCCTCTCCAACTGCAGACAGACGAAGTAGTAGGGTGCTATATATATGCAGGGAGCCACAGACCAGCCCATCCAGGCTCCTTGGTTGGTGGCTTAGTCTCTCAGAGCTCCCAGGTATCCTTGCAAATTGATTCTGTTGGTCTTTCTATAGGGATGCTAACCCCTTGAGCTCTAATTTTTGATTCAAAACTGTTCCTGTATAAAAGAAATATAGGGACAAAAAAAATGGAGCAGAGGTTGAAGGAAAGACCATCCAATGACTGGCCCAACTTCGCGTTCATCCCATGGGTGAGCAAAAAAAACCTGACACTACTATTGATGCCACATTGTGCTTGCAGACATGAGCCTAATGTGGCTATCCTCTGAGAGACCCTAGCAACAGCTGACTGAGGCAAACACAGACATATCAAACCTTTGGAATGTTGTTGGTGACATCTATGGAAGAGTTATGGGAAGATTGAAGGAGCTCCAATAAATTTTTGTTGGTTTCCAGAGTGGAAAAATGGTTTTAGTATAGAGTGCTGCCACCACAGCTCTTTGATGGAAATGGCGGTTTTCACTGGACATAATCTTCACAGCATAAAGACTGCTGCTTCCTTTGAGTCATCATCAAAATCCTAACTTCATACATGATCACATGTATACAATGTTCAGGAGATGAATAGCTGCATCATTATTGCTAGGAGATTGCCAGAGCCAGGATGTTCCAATCATCAAAAACTCTGTGAAAGTAAGCACAGAGTAGCCTCCTTTATAACCAACAGGGATGGAGAATGCTTCTCCTTCCTTTCTTTTCCTGGAGCCTGTTAGCAGAGACATTGATCCACCACAGTATAACTTCCTGAGTCGTGAAATCAACTGAGTCCAAGTTTCAATCCTTTCTTTTCACCATGGGGTCATTGGTTTTGTGTGTGTGTGTGTGTGTGTGTGTGTGTGTGTGTGTGTGTGTGTGAGTGCGCGCGCGCGCGCGTATACATGTGACAGAATGTTGGGAGAATATGGTAGCCAGTTATTTATTTTAAAGTTGTCCACATCCCTATTATTCTCTTTCTGCTGACAGGACTAGAGGGAGTTTGTTTTTATTGGGGCTTATTGACTATGCATGTTTGACATTTCCAGGTTAACAGCTTCTTTATCTCAAAGTCTGGATTTTATGAAATCCCAATGAAGCCAGGAAAGGCCCCATCATGTATTTTCAGTCACAAGGCAACTGCTATAATGCCTTTTTCTTTCAGACTCTCAAGATTTTGTTAATATTTGTCTTACATATAAAATATGGCGTTTTTTAGTTGTACTTCGAAGAAAGAATATCAATTCTGACTTCCACAGGCAGAAAATTACTTAATATTTTATTTCCTTTCCTCTAGTTATCTAGAAAATTACCTATTCTATTCTTTTTTGGTGTGTGTCTTTGTGTGTGTCTGTGTGTGTGTATGTGTGAGTGTGTGTGTGTGTGTGTGAATTACATTTCCTATTAGTTCACTGATCAGTAATTTGTTCTTCATGTAAAAATATAATTTCTGTGATTGATTAAGCTCTTTCTCACTTTCCCACTTACCTTATATACTATAATGTTGTTTATACTAAATATACTAATAATTTATTTCATGATGCATAAGATAGAATTAGCAATCAGGATAGACCTTGGTAGGATCAACTAAATGGTAAAAATTTGAATTGTGAACATCAGGAATTTAAAATAATATGAGTTATTAGAAACTACAAAATATGAATGTACTCGAACAGCAGTAGTTTGCATGAAACATGTTGGGTTAGCCATGTCCTACCTAAGCCTTGATCATTTTCACAATTTGTCAAATATTGACAATAATAATATTTTACAATAAAGACAATTACACTTAAATATACTAATATATTTTCTTGTGATATCTTGTGATATTTGTGATTTGATAAATATATACTTGCTGTCCCTGATTCCAGAATAGTTAGGTGGCTAACCATTCATATGACAAAAACTAGAAACTGTTTTCTTC
>NW_021604688.1:7744298-7757629 GCF_004785775.1 Grammomys surdaster | reverse complement strand
TAGAATTTTCTGTTTTAAAAGATATCTAACTTCCTCATAATTAGGGTTTTTTTGTTGTTGTTTGTTTTTTAATCATTTTTATAGTTCAGACTTTAATCCCCCTCATGATCTACCCTCTGAGTGTTCCACATCCCATGCTTTCTCTCCCTCATCTCCGTGAGGATGTCCTCACCCACCTCCACTTCCACTCCATCAGACATCCCCACTCCCTGGGGCCTCCAGTCTCTTGAGGGTTAAGCACATCTTCTCTGAGTGATTTCAGACCTGGCAGTCCTCTGCTGTGTATGTGTTGGGGTCTCATATCAACTAATGTATGTTTCCTGGTTGTTGGCCCAGTGTCTGAGAGATCAAGGGGGTCCAGGTTAGTTGAGACTGCTGGTATCCTTATAGGGTCACCCTCCTCCTCAGCTTCTTCCAACTTTTCTCTAATTCAACCATAGGGATCATCAGCTTCTGTCCATTGGTTGGGTGCAAATATCTGCATCTGTTCCTTTCAGCTACTTGTTGAGTCTTTCGGAGAGAAGTCATGATAAGTCCCTTTGTGTGGACACATCATAACATCAGTAATAGTGTCAGACCTTGAACCTCCCCTTGAGCTGGATCTCAATTTGGGCATGTTGCTGGACCAGGTTTTCTTCTGGCTCTTCTCCATTTTAGTACCTGCAGTTCTTTCAGATAGGAACGATTCTGAGTCAGAGTTTTTGACGGTGGGATGGCAACCCTATCCCTCCACTTGATGGCCTGTCTTTCTGCTGGAGGTGAACTCTACAAGATCCCTCTCCTCACTGTAGTGCATTTCATCTAAAGTCCCCCAGTTTGAGTTCTGAAAGTCTTTCACCACCCAGGTCTCTGGCACACTCTAGAGGGTCCCCCCACCTCCTATCTCCCAAGGTTGTCTGTTTCTATTCTTTCTGCTGGCCCTCAGGGCTTCAGTCCTATTCCCCCCACCCCAACCCAATACATGATCATGTTCCCCTATTCCCCTCCCAGTCCCCTTTCCTACCCAGGTTCCTCCCTCCCTCCATCTTCCTCTGATTGTTCCTTCTTTGTCAGAAGAAGGATTAAGATATTGTCCTCACTTAGGCCCTTTGGCTTGTTAACCATTTTGAGTTCTGTGAATTTTATCCTGATTATTCTGTATTTTTATTTTGTTTTACTAATACTTATTTGTGAGCACATACCATGCATATCCTTTGGGATCTGAGTTACCTCACTCAGGATATTTTCTGGTTTCATTCATTTGCCTGCAAAACTCGTGATGTAGTTGTTCTTACTAGCTGAGTAGTATTCCATTGTATAAATGAACCACATTTTCTGTAGCAATTCTTCTGTTGTGGGACATCACAAAACAGACACTGGTTGCCAAGGAAACCCATAGGGTGTTAAAATATTTGAACTTTCTATAGATTCCTACCTCTGTGGAAAGGAGTAGGGATGAAGATTAAGTCTATCACTGTTGTGCAATGATTTAATTGACCACAATTACATAATAAGGTCTTCATAAAATCATAAAAAGCCTGAATGGAAGAAACTTTGAAGAAAAAAGAGGATATAAGGAAGTTCCTGGAAGCAGCACACACAGACAGCAGAGCATCTCCCAGCCTCTTCCCATGTAATTTCCACTGCTCACCTCATTACTTGCATATTTATCTTCTCATCAAATAATATTTTTATAATGAATCCTTAAGCCCAATAATTCCCTTGTGTTTGAGGGTATATTTAACCAAATAATTGAAATAAATAAAATTCTGGAAGCTCCAATTTTTGGCGGTTGTTGAGAAATATACACTGTGGAACAGGCTGTGGACTGGTACCTGAAATGGATTTGATTTGAGTCATTACTTTATGGGTTCTACTGTGATCTCCATTTGGCTCCAACTGAATTCCTGTATGCATTAGCTATCTACTGAACAATTCTTGGTGTATAAAATTTCAATAAAAACACACTAACTCTTTGAGTTATCTTAAGCACTGTGTTCAGTCTTCTGTAATTAAAAACAAATACTTTCCTCTTTCATATCTCTTTTAATACTCTATTATGGCATCATTTCAAGAGTGAAATTCCTAGTGGTTCTTCCTATGTTCAATCCATTCAACATTGTATTTAAGGTATTCGATTTATCTAAGGAGAGATCTCCTCACATGAAGCAAGCCTCCTTTGAGCACTAACTTGATATCCTATAATTCAATTAATTTCTAACACACTATATTCTGGGACGACATCTTGTCTTAGAGGATAAGAACTCAATCTCAAATGATTTATTCGTATCAGGTGACAGGAAGCCTCAAGTTTTGGCTTGTTTCTTATTAAATAAATAAAAGCCAGGCTTGTGATAACTCTTTTTGGGGGTTTGTTTAGTTAATTTTAGTCACTCATTGAACACAGCATATCCCTTATATTTACAATAGAAAGTACATAAATGAACAGTCATTTAATTGGACGTAGAAGGCAAACTGTATTTCTTCCTATAGAAGGTGTAGAGTCTGCACAATTTCACTGAGCATGTAAGTCCTGTCTATGTTCTGGAATCACAAGGGCCCTGGCATTTGCTGTTTGTGTAGATGATTCATTTGCCAGATGTGATTGATTAGATCACTAATCATTGCTTATCAATTCAACTGTTTCGTTCCTGGAATATATAGATTTCATTTCTGGAATATATAGATGCGCGTAGATCTATACTTCTTATTTCACTCTGTACTTTTTATAGATCACCAGCTACCATCCTGGAGCTAGACAAGGACCCTAGTCACCTTTCACTAGGAAACAAAAAAGTACTTTTAGCATCTTGGAGATTGCATTTTAAGGACTGCATGAGAAAAAACAGAAAGGAGTTATTACAGTTTCTTGGACTATTAACTTCAATACAGTGCTGGTAGATTGTCAAAATGTTTTAAATTCAGGGGTAAAACATGTACGATTAAACTAGGAGAAGGAGACAATGATGTACAAACAAACCATTGAATTATGTAGTATCCAGGTAAGGCAGAGTATGGGAATAACTCCTCTGTATAGGAATAAGCACTCAGAGCCATCTGCCTTTCCTAAAGAGCCACTCATCAGGTGCTGCTTGGCTGACGCTGTCTGTAGACTCAGCACAGCTGCCCCTCTTAAAGCAAGGTCAGACAAATTAACCAAAGTTAATTTCTCAAAATGACTTTGTCATCAAACTTTTATTGCTCTTCTTCTGTCATGAGGAAAACTTCAGTGGTACTCTGCCTGTAACTCTGCATCTGGACTGAAGGGGAACCCAGGTGTACTGTCTTGCAATTCTTTCTACTACTTCAGTGAAGTACAAAAAGTGTTCAAATGTATAGTCATAGACCAACCCAAGACTTCCCAGGGTGTATTGAATTTGGAGTATCATCACTATTAAGCCTTTTATAAATTACATCAGGAGATATTATTTTACTTTCCCCAGGAATTTTTCCACTTTTATTTATGCATTCTTGAAAATCTTTAGTTACATTTAAAATTCTCTACTGTATGATTATCCTATGTTAATCTTTGTCATCTTTGGGAAGAGGATTGGAACTGTAAATGATGCAGCAGAAGCTGTTTTTTTTTTTTTTTGGTGTTGTTTTTGTTGTTCTAACATTCTTCAAAGAAACAAAGAAACCTGACTGAGGGGCAGTAGAGAACATTATGTAATTTTTCATTAATTCTGAGTTCACTAAAACTTGCCTGCTACACTCATTTATTGTCTTGGTGAAATCCAAAGTCTGAGTTTATTTGATGAATATAAATTTCCTTCCACAGTACTCATCTTTCCCCTTTTTTCAGACAAGCTACTGTCACCAACTTCGTGAGTGGAGCCGGATCAGGAGCTGTCGAGAGGAAGAGATGGACAGGGATGTGATTTGTCAAGCTCAAACTGCCCAAGAACATGGTGGATTTGAAGTGTAAAAGCCAAGCTAAGCTTTTTCTGGTCTGAGGTTCGGTTAATAATACAGAGGATTTAAATGGGATTTTTCTTCCAGACAGTTCAAAGAGTTTCATTGCTTAGTCTGTATTTTTACTGAAATCACTGAAAAGAAAGAGGGAACAGAAATTACTTGCCTCATTTCATCAGGCAGAAAACTTTGTGCCATTTCCCCAAATGGCAGCAGGTTTGAGAAATAACATGAAGCCCACTTTATCCATGATATTGGTAAGGCTCAGGACTCATGTTAAGAGGATCCTGATTTTCAAAAGCTGGAGGATAGAGATAATTAATCTGAATATGTCTAAGTGATCGCTTATAACGTATTAGCCCATCTTTTTATGTCTAGGCCACAGAAGGGTTGCTGAAGATGAAAGCTCCGTTACCTTTCAAGGTCCATGTGACCAGTTTGTTAAGAAGAATATAATTTTATTTTCAGAAGAAAATATTCATAAATTCATAGGAGGGATTTCTATGTGTCAAACAAAATATGTAGAGGTTTATTAAAGAAAAAATGTTGGACTAGGTTTTATATGGCAAAATTTTAAGTAATGTATATATAGAGAAATTACATTTGCAAGTGCTGGTTCTTTCAGTTAAAGGACTGTGGGTAGGTTGTAGGGACCCTGGTAACAAGACATCAGGTGTTTCTAACTGAAAACTTGTTTTTGTAGAGATAGGGATGTGAGTTTAGTTTTGCTTATCCATGCTAGAGAGTACACAACCATTTTTTCCATGTTTGAGTGGCTATGGCTGTTTTGAGGGGAGCAAGAGAATATGTTCCAATCAGAAGAAATAAAGTTTTGTTTCTGTCTCACAAAAGATACTGAATGTGGCAGAAGGAAGGCTGATGACAGGCAAGGAAGGAAGTAGACAGTGAGAGGTAGCCAGAACCATTACTCCAGGGGAAAAATAAAATGACCAAGCCTACTCATCGTTCAGCTTTGCAGTTTTGACTTCAAAATAGGATAGTTATTTAAAAGTTCTTTAGAGTAATTCCAATCTCCTATCACCAGACCTACATTTGACTCTAACATTAAATCTTCTTAACTGTATTGGAATTTACTTTACTTAGCTGAATATGCATTCCTTAGTTTCCTATATGGATCCACATAATAGATATAACACAACGTGTCTCAAATCAACACCTTCACCAAATCCTCTTGGAGTCAACTCAACCCCAAATTCCTTCATTGATTATTTACTTCCTATTTACCAGGACATGCACACTCTTAGTATCATAAAATATTACATTTTCTAAGCAAACATATTTATGACAGCTATGATATAGCTGATTATAGTCTTCAAGATACCAAAGACTATTCCATTCTCAAATCATTAAGATCCTTTTCTCTTTAGGAGACATCTAAAATTCCTTGTTTTTCAGTCTTCCTAAACTTATGGCTCATCTTTGATACTTTCCCTTGAACTGAAGTCCTTGCCTTCTTCATCACTGAATTAAATTATGTTGCCTTTTTGCTTGCACATAATTTAAACACATAAGTACTGTAAAGTCTCTAATGCGTTCCCTGAAGATATATTTCTGCATCATAATGTTCTACTTAGATCATAAACTACTCAAGGTCAGTATGAGTGCCTATTTAACTCTCTTCATGTTCGTCTTACAGCAGCATGTACTCAGATCTTGAATAATTGTCCTCATGAAAAGTGGCCGAAGGTGTTTCCCTCCTCAGCATTGAAAATGAAATCAAGGTGAAATTAATAAGTTATCAGAGGCAGTTGAAGTTTGATGAGGAAACACTCATTGTACCTAAGAATCTATTTCTATATATTTGGACTTGAGATTCGTTTTCTTTAGAAAGCATTAATAAGTCTAATAGTAACCATTAAATCAATCTTAATGTAACATTAGGGAAAAGTAGATTTTAATACAAAATAAGGAAAAAGAGATTTTAATATGAATCTTGATGTAGAATTTCTTACAATCAGTAAGTAGTGAGTAATGTGTTTCAGCAGTATGTTCATAGGGACTTGAGAAGAGCAGGTTGGTACCTTTCCTTGGCAATCACATTTGGTGTGGCAAGGTCCACCATAAGAGGTGGCATTTGGGTAAAGTAAAGTTGCCCATGACTTGTGAGTGTGAACTTGTCTTTCTCTGACAGTTGGTCACGTGGAATCCCAAATCTGCAAGTTTGAAGGGATTTTGGCACTCAGCAGACCATCCTTACATGCCCAACACCCAAGGAAAATGCCACATATTGTATTATTTACCCTTCATGAAATATTGTTCCCCCAATTTACTCACTAGTTTCTTTATCCTTCATGTCTTTTTCTGTTACCCACCTAGAGCACAGATGATTCTTCAAACCTATACTACATGTTTCTGTTTCTCTCATCTTAAGATGTTCCAGAGCTGAGTGCAACAATAAAATACTCATGGTTGAAACAAAAAGTCTTAAACTACACAAAATACAAATGAATATTCATTTACTATACCTGTGATTCACTAGAGCTTACTTATTTCTCTTGAACCTAGATAACACTCTAGAATCTTTCTTGTAGGCCTCATTCTTATTTTTAAAAGAGATTTATTTATTTACTTATCTATTTATTTATTTTTAAATTTTTAATTTGGTTATTTTATTTATTTGCATTTCAAATGTCAATCCCCTTCCAAGATTCCCCTGTGCAAACCTCCATCCCATTCCCCCCTCCTTCCTGTTTCTATGAGGGAGCTCCCCCATCCATCCACTAACTTCTGCCTCATGGCCTTAGCATTCCCCTGTGCTGGGGCATCGAGCCTTCACAGGATCAAGGGCCTCTTCTCTCACTGATACCAGATAAGACAATCTTTTGGTACATATGCAGCTGGAGTCATGGGTCCCTCCTGTGTATTGTTTTGTTGGTGGTTTAGTCCTTGGGGTCTCTGGGATCTGATTGGTTAATATTGTCGTTCTTCCTATGGGGTTACAAATCCCTTCCTTCCATGGGGTTCCTTTGGTCCTTCCCCCAATTCCTTTGTTGGGGACTCCATGCCCATTCGCATCTGTATAGATCAGACTCTGGCAAAACCTCCCAGGAGAAAGGTATCTCAGGCTCCTATCCGCAAGCACGTCTGGGTATGGTGTCTGCATATGGGATGGATTCCCAAGTGGAGCAGCCTCTGGATGACCTTTCCTTCAGTCTTTGCTCCACTCTTTCACCCTTTATTTCCTTTAGACAAGAACAATTCTGAGTTAATGTTTTTGGGATGGGTGGGTAGTCCCATCTCTCAACTGGAATACATGTCTAACTTCTGTATATGGTCTTTACAGGTTCTCTCTCCCCTTTGTTAGGTATTTCTTATAGCACCCTGGGAGCCTCTTGCTTTCCTGGCATCTGGAACTTTCTGGTTGCTACATATTTGTTCAATTTCCTAAACCTCTATACATCTCTCCCACGTCCTCCCACACCTGATCCTGCTACTAATTCCTCCCCTTCCTCTCTCCCTCCCAAGTCCCTCTCTCCCTCTGCCTTCCATGATTATTTTGTTTCCCCTTCTAAGTAGGGCAGAAACATCTACACTTTGGTCTTCCTTCTTGTTGAGCTTCATATGGTCTGTGAGTTGTATTGTGGGTATTCTCCGCAGAATAATATGAGTAATTGAGTCTCTGAACATAAAGCATCCATGAGGGTTTTCAGACATAACAGAAAGTGTGGATAGTTTGCTGTGTATCCATCTCCTAGTTATAATTGAACCTGCCAAATTATTCATTTGACAATTGTAGATTTGAAGAATGGGTATGAAAATATTCTTTGTTGGTTAAGTCTTCTTCTAAAACATATCTGTTTTATTTTTATGTTGCAACATTAAAAATAAAATAAGGACTGCTGTGCCACTTTTATCAAAACATGCTCCCATCTTCTTATCAAGGCATAATCGCACATTTGTTCAACACTGACAGGATTCCATTGCCTTAGTGATGTTTGATGATTCCTGTTTATCACTCTGAAAGTTGCTAAGGCTTTTGATCTTCTTAAATATGTAGAGACATTTGTCTAAATATTACAGTATTTTGAAAAGGCCTTTGGTGTGTGTATTTGATTGATTATCTGTGATATTCTTGATGTTAGATCCTGGGTCACTGACTACCTGAGGTTGGAGTTATGATCTTCCTGCCTTAGCCTCCTAAGTGCAGAGATTACTATATACTTTCATTCCTGGTTTGGATGTACTTGTGAATCAAATGGTTCTCGTGTTTCTGTAAGAGAAGGTAGCATAATGTTTTCATATACCTGTCACTATAACTAAGGAATATGTTATATTTTATTATGCTATTTAGTTGTATCATTATATATGTTTCAATATATGTGTATCCAGGCCAAATCTCAGGACTACATCATAATGATCCCTTCAGACAAAAATGTCTGGTGTGCTTTATCAATACTTTCCAACAACCCATCACTTAGATACCAGACTAGAATGTGCCATGAAATCATATGTCCTGGATAAAATTTCAGAGTATTTAGTTTGTTTTTGTTTAGATCTCTTATTGATGAGTCAAAGCAAAACACATAATGATTAATTTAATCAAAAAGGTAATGTAAATAAAGCATTGTGTTCTATGTACCTTAAAATTATCTGTCATGAAATTGTCAAACACAAATATCTTAGGTTATGATTTTTCTACTGCAGTAGTGTTATATGTAGATGACAGTTCTTCAAGATTCTTAATTCTCTGGATTCTCTGTAGATAAGAGATCAATTGCCCCCTGTGAATGGCATTTGTCCAAGAAAGTCTTTTGTAAATGCTAGAAAATTGTATTTAATTAATAAACATATATT
Organism: Grammomys surdaster; assembly: GCF_004785775.1. Classification (NCBI taxonomy): domain Eukaryota; kingdom Metazoa; phylum Chordata; class Mammalia; order Rodentia; family Muridae; genus Grammomys; species Grammomys surdaster. The sequence goes on along the minus strand of NW_021604688.1, from coordinate 7,748,920 downwards.
TAATTTTCATGAAACATTTAAAAATAACATTATTCATAAATTAGTTGGTTTGTTAGTGGAGCATCTCCAATTAAAGTATATGTAGTAATCACAAAATATTCAATTTCTACTCTAATTTGAAGTCTACCAACATACAGAAATCATGGGCAAATATCAGAGTTAGAATGTAGCTTTGAACTTGGAAGGAAGACTGGGTAATGTCCATGAATTCCTTCTGAGTAACAAAAGTCTTGAAGCTCAGCAAAACTATGTGAGTGAGAAGAGCTGTAGGAAGGTGAGCTTGCTAAGAGGCAGATCAGAAAAGGGGCTAACCTGATACTTCTGGGGAAAATTCACTTTAGAAGAGATTCTGGAATCCAAGCAACTGCTTGGCAGAATTGACAAACATAGGTTGCTTTGCTTTGATGAAACCTTTGTGTATAATATCCTTCAGAATTATCTTCTGCTTTCAAAGATCTAGTGGGACCTCATCATTAAAATGCCCCCTTTCCTTCTACCCATGATCCTGTGTTCACCAGAGCTTATGAGTCATGTCTTCCCAATTAATTAATCAACCCATTATTTGTTCAATATATCTATGTGTAAAACATACATTAAATAGCTACCTAGAAATAACACATGAATAAAATATAATCCTTGGCTTCAAGAAACTTTGAAGTTTTGGGAGAAAAAAATCAACATGAACAAAATATGAATAGAGTTTTCTCATGGAGCAATGAAGTTAGAGTAGGCTTTTGATGTTTAACTATATGTTTATTGTGTTGTTCTTTTATTATGGTTGCAGGACTTTATGCATTATATTATTCTTACAGAGGGAGATGAGTATAAAATTAAATTAAAACTTGTCTGTTTGATTTAGCAGAAGCCTGCTCTGGGGAGATTGAAGATCCACTGAATAAGAGAAGAGCAATGACTGGCAGGTTTGAAGGAGCCTGGTCCATTTGATAACACTGAAGCCTGTCATAGGACGCAGATGCAAGGGAACCCTGGTGAGATATGTCTCCCAGCTGCAGACACCTAGCTCCTGGGCTTAGAGAATATTTTCCTACCATCTGTCACCTGGTCTGAGGAGATAATTGCTGACTTCTGTGTGAAGAGCTGCCTGTAAATGCAGCTGGATGGCCAGCTCTCTTAAATTACCAGACCCAAGAGACCAGAACTTTCTGTTGTTTCCATGGCGTGCCTCAAATCCTGCTTTAGATTTAGATTTGTGTTCAGTGGTGAATGCTTGCTGGAAAGGTCATTATCCTTTCTGACAGACAGATGTCCTAGGAAGCCTAATTGTATTCCCCAGATACAGAAATCCTTAACAACAAATTAAATTAAAAAATAAGAAGCTAGTGTTTCACTCTGGGATCAAACTTACAAAAACGGAGGACTACTCTATTTTCATACACGTTGCTGATCATTTAAGTATGCAGCCTTACCGCCATGAAAGAGGATAGGAGAGAGTTACAAATAAATGTATGATTCCTTCCACTCCATTTTACTTTCTACCCCAAATATGCGAATTGTTGCAAAGGAAAAAATCTATCAGGTTGAATTTATAAACAGTGTTGGATGACTGCCTTTTATAATGTACATAAAATATTCTTCAATTAAACTTCTGCTTATAATGTATATGTAGGATAATACATACAGATTGAAAGAGCTGATTTACAATGATAATTTTCTGGGTTTTTTTCCTATCACAAGGGTAACATTCAACTTCAATAAAGATGATATGTGAGGATTTCACATCTTTCAAAGGTAAACACAGCTGACCACAAAAGAAAGCTATGCAATGGGAGCCATAGAACATGTTCAAAACTAGTTTAATTTAGTCAAGAAGGGAGAAAAGGTGGAAAAGGCATTTCAGTAACTTCAGCTGGAGCATCATGGAAAATGTCTAAGTAGTTTTAGGAAACCACATAGGTCATGCTTAGAGATGACAATTGAATGTAATGCACTGCTCACCAAGTAGCCATTTTGCTTATGAATCTTGCAATGTTATGCTTTGTTTTCTTTATGCTAAAATGAAACACTTTGTATAAAAAAATGGAAGCTACTAAGATCAACATGAAGTTCTGCTGACTCAATACAAATATAGTTATCTAAAGTGTTCTGTGTAAAAGTTCAAATAAATTAACAGTCATATCAACATTGGCTAATCTACTTCTGTTTGTTAAGGAAAGAACTAAACAAAGATCTTCTCCAGTTGAAAAGGGTTATTAGCTGGTTTGCTTCAAATCACTTCTTAGTTATACATAAATAAGAAGAGATGTAGCTTCTTAGTCAACTTAGTATCATACAGCAATTATCACAGTGTGTGTAGCTAAAGAAGGAAAGAAAATCACAAAGAGAGAGAGAGAGAGAGAGAAAGAGAGAGAGAGAGAGAGAGGAAGAAGGAGGGAGGAAGAGGAGGAGGGGGAGGAGACAGAGACAGAGTCACAAAGACACAGAGACACAAACAATGACAGCCACATGTAGAGACCTTGACAGGCAGAGGAAACAGTAGATTTTCTAAGTCTCGGTATTCTGACTCTATGTGAACACAGTGATTTAAGCCCACATGCATTGCAAACTGTGAAATCACATACCACTTTGGTCACAAATTTATACTTCATCATTCATTAAATATATACCTTCTTTTTTCTTAGTATGACTACTGAGACAGAATCTTTTTATTGTCTTGCCTGGCTCCATACTTATTTATATGGACAGTCTAGCAACCTGCTATATTAGACATAGCAGCATGATCTTTTGGGAAAATGATCTCTTCCTGAAGTAGCCTGTGATAATCCCATGGAACACAAATCATCATCCACAGAAGAACTCCCCATTTTAATAATGTTCTAGGAGAGAAGTCTAGAAGTATATGTGTGTGAACTTGTTGTGGCCCATCTTTGCAGAGGTGCCTAGCTCTGTAGATTGCTTTTTATTTACTCTTATTAAGTATCTAATCTCTTTATTCGTATTATATTTTCGATTTAATTTTATAACTGCTTCCAGTACTTACCCATGAGTTTGATTCCTAGAACTGTCTTAATCAAGACCACTCTCACAAAGCAGGCTTTGGAACGTATATATTCTCTACAGTTGACCAGCTTTATAAATTTTTGAGATTAATACAATGACTATTCTAAATTATTAACTGGCATCTCTGAAATATTTTATGTTCAATTGTAATCTGTAAACCCATAACTTTTATAACAGAATTTCTATAGAAACTGGACTACATAGCATTAATTATGGTAGCTCTACATGTAAATAGTATCAATAACATGTAACTTGTAACTACCAAACCGCAATCATCTTCAATTTGTAAGTAAATTAATTAAATTATTTATCTTACATTTCCTAAAAAATTGGACATTGTCAATTATGTTTCTTCACACTTGCGTGCATGTAGAACAAACATGGCCCAGGATGAACCTGTGAAAATGTTTCAGATGGAGTGAGATATAGAAAAGGAATTTTCTGGAATTCTGGAATCTCATTTCTGGAATCTCATTTAGCATGCCCTTCCTTTGGTGAAGTTCTTTACGGTTATAAAGTTCAAGACTTCAGAAACTATTCATATAATAGGTATCACTTGCCCTTTTTTATAGATATGGAAAGTGTATAAATTGAACTGACTAGCTACTGTTGATCATATTAGAAAAATGGGCCATTAGTTTGGATGCATGTCCACAAAAATGTTTTTAAGATCTGACACATAGAAATTATTGTGCTTTGGTGCTGGGGAGATGACATATTTGGTAAAGTACTTGATAGAAAATCATCAAGACTCAAGGTTGATTCCCAGCAACAAGTGATAATCTGAATATGGCAGGCAGTGCACACTTACAACTGCAGTACTGAAAAGGAAGAGTCCAATGAATTGCTTCCTTTCACTGGCTAACTTCTCTAGTTTAATTAAGCCCTGGGCCAACCAATGGAAACAATGCTTCAAAAAGTCTCTGTAATGCTCGGGGAACATCTTGGAAGAACATGGGTGAACAAATTTCAGAGCCAAAGAATGAGATTATATGTGGCATAACAGTCTTTTGGATATGGCTTGACTATTGTACCCATGACCTCATTGCATATGTGGTGATATGGAAATGAACTACAAAAGGTAGCCCATATTTCTATTATGAGTGGGTCTGTATATGATTATGAAGTTATGCCCCTTCCCAGGGTCTATAAGCTAATAATGGTTGCTGGATGTTACTGGAGTTTTTGTCAGAGATGTAGCCTCTGGTTAGCTGTCTGCATGCCAAGCCAATAAACAACTACCCACCTACACTCATGCATATAATGAACTTCTGCTGACTGCACTCAAATGTAAGACATGAAAGTACAGAAGTGCAAGTTAGGTGGAAGGGTTTTAGGGTAAAGGGAGGGAGATGAGGGAGGAACAGGAAAGAAGATGACTAAATTTTTGTATTCATGTACAAGATTAAGAAACAATTTAAAAAGAAACAAGGTGGATTTTGTTGAAGGAATAATATCTCAAGAGGACTTCTGACATCTACGTGGGCAGATGTACATATGTACAATCAACACACACACACACACACACACACATCTACCTATACCCATATCAACTTGTTCCATATATATGTATATATATATATATATATATATATATATATATA
>NW_021604688.1:7725617-7744198 GCF_004785775.1 Grammomys surdaster | reverse complement strand
ATATATATATATATATATATATATATATATATATATATACATACACCTTAAGCAAAAGAAAACTACTGCGTTCTAAAAAGTCACTTGCATATCAAATTAAAATTTCTGTCTATTACAAATGTTTCTAGGCTGTGAGAACTACAGCAGTGCACACAGGAGAAGAATTTGATCATAGTTTCTAATATGTTGTGTTCGTACCATTGTTATTCTAATTTTAAGTAATTTATTTTATTTAGAACCATTTTCTTATTTATAAGTATATATAAGTAATTACATCTGTATTTATAGCTATAGTTATTTATGTCTAGAGATTACATCAAATGTCAGTTTTTGAAATATTCATAAATTATAAATTTATGATTCTAGATTTAAGAAAATGAAGACTACAGACTCAAATTTTAATAATTTGAATCAAAAAGAGTAATTTTTAATTAAAGCATTTCTTTTTAAACTAAAAATGTCCAAAATATTAAATTAGATAAGTACATAGTAGAAAGTAAATAAAACATATATTTAGATTGAAGAATTGATTTTGACTAAACATTCTGCCTTCCTCACCATAATATTAAAGGAAAATGTAGATTTGCTACAGTCTTCAAGGCTTACTCTACCTACAGGGCTGGTAGACACTGGAAATCTAAATTTGGCCTATTCAGGAGGATAGTAGTTGGAGAAGAATTTCTAATGTTTCAGGAAGGTAATTCCTTGAGGCATCTGGACTAAGTAGCATACAGTTAGTTTCTCTTATATTTCCATGTGCTTTCTTCCCTGTGTATTCATATTTGGAGTCTTCATATATATCGTAGGCTTTTCTGAGGACAATGCAAATGGCACTTGATTAGACTCACTATCTTATGGCACCTTTCAACATACTCGTTTCTTCCAGAAAAAAAAAAAAAACACTATTTCTGAAATATTATCTCATTCTAAAGAAATGGGATTAGGCATTCAGCTTATAAATTTTAGGAAACACATGTAACACATGTCATCCCATATCAACTACTACTCTTCTCTGAGTTGATGGGAGTCAAAAGTCAAGGCCATCGTTCTTTCAGGATGGTGAATTTGAGCATTCTCCATTTCATAAACTGTCCTATTACATACACACAACTATCCTCCCTATGAGGAAGTTATGCAATTATGAAATAATGGAAAATGTTGATTCTCCTTATAAATATATCTTCAGTGAACTAAAGATACAGGCTTTCCCTCTCTACTCTTCTATTTTCCTTCTTTAGTTCATATACTCTATATCTTATCCAAGGATGTACTATATATAAACCTTAGAATGATCATTTCAACTGTGTTTTTGAAAATGAGTACAAAGAGCCTTGGATTTCATTCATTGAACAAAATGACACTGTTCCCCTTTGCTACAGTCTACTTTATTTCATTGTAAGTACAAATGAAACTTTAAGAACATTTCAAACCCGTCTTAAACTTCTGTCTTTATTTTGAGCTACTTTATGGTTGTTTGGAGTTTTCATGTTATCTTTTATCCTTCAGTATTTGAATCTCAGGTTCCTAGAATTAAAAGTAGAGCAGTATTAGCTCCTGTTTCGGGGACCAGATTGTTCAGTAACACACAAACTCTTATGTTTCCAAAAATCAATAAGAATTTTGGAGATTTTATTTTATTACTATTATTTTTATCAAAAGTGGCATGATTTTGACCCAAAAAATCAGGATTAGGATTGTCTTTGAACAAGGACTTTCATTCATATCCTAAGTAAACACACTGAAAAAAGTGTGGTACCTACTCCTTAATGGCTTGCATCATGAGCGTTAATAAAGGAGATGCCCATGCATTTCAATATCATGTGAGAGAGAGCTTTTCTTCTTCACACTGATTCCAATGAGAGTCTTTCAAATTTATGAGAGATTTTATTGAGAGGTACTGCTTGTTCTTCTCTCTCTCCCTCTCTCTCTCTCTCTCTGTCTCTCTCTCTGTCTCTCTGTGTCTCTCTCTCTGTCTCTTAGAGTCTCTCTCTCTGTCTCTGTCTCTGTCTCTCTGTCTCTCTGTCTTTCTGTGTCTCTCTCTCTCTGTGTCTCTGTCTCTCTCTCCGTCTCTCTCTCTCTCTGTCTCTCTGTCTCTCTCTCTCTCTCTCTCTCTCTCTCTCTCTCTCTCTCTCTCTCTCTTACTTTCCTTTTGGCAAGGAAGTTCTGTAACTCAGATTTAAAAAGTGAGATTTATTTTAAATGCTTATTATTTTCATATTCTTCAGGTGCTTGCAAATATATTATTTATTATGTTTAAATATTGTCTACAATATTTTCCAGAATTGCTGTTCTATTTTACTCCCATACCTTGCTTTGAAAATTCTTTGCTTATACATGTATACATTTATATGTATATGTATATATATGTATATATACTCATTCTTAAGTTCAAAGATACTAATAAATAACATAAATATGTCTTTTATATCTATGAAGTCTTTCAGATTGCATCAGAATGAGATGGATCTGTGACTTCACATCCTGTTGCAGCCATATTTAAAGGACAAAGGGGATTTGCTTATTCACCCAAAGCAGCATCATACAGATAGCTATCAGCCTTCAGGAAAATGGAAAGTGTAGCAATATAAGATTTGTGAACTATGTGCCTATTTGCTATAACATGCCTTATTAGCACAAAATTTGTTGAGTTTAAAATGGAACATTCCTTGGAATGTGTTTTGAGGCTGGGATTGCTATTTTGGATAGACTGAGGCTATGATTACAAACTAGAGTGTGGCCAAGAAATTTTATTAATCTTTAACCTAGGTGACAGTCAATAGTTACGCTTTTTCAGAAGACCTGGAATAATTTAGGCAGACATTCATGTGATCGATGTTATGAGAATCTGTTAGTCATATGATCAGGCAGCTTGGACAAGAATCTATAAATAAGATATGCTATTTCAGCCTTAAATTCACAAGCATATACAAAAATGTGTGAAAATGAGATTTTCCTAGTGTTTTTTTTTTGTTTTGTTTTGTTTTTTGTTTGTTTTTTTTTTTGGCCTGGTTTGCTCCTGCCTCCGTTTTGCTCTCTTGCAATGTGTGTTCTTGCCTGTCATATATCTCTAAGGTTGAAAGACATATGAAGAGAAAATATAGCTTCATATTACCTTATGCTAAATATCCTGATATGCTACCACAAGCAGATAATTTGTGTCCTCCTACCAAAGACTTGATGAATAAAGAGACATTGCTAATTGTTATTACTCAAATAAGGAAAACCAAATGACATCTTCCCAAACTGCAGCATCGTGAAGATGTAATTTGAGTAGAAATGGAAGAGAATGACTGTGAATTGTGGTTTATTTATTTCGCTGGAACAGAATCATGTGGGTCTGTGCTCCTGAGTAAACATCACTTTCCTTTTAGCTCTTAACAGAGACACACCCATTTTAATTATTTTTCTGGAAATGCAAAAATCCAGTAGATATATTTTGTCTTTTTAACATGGTACACAAAAGAGGGATCAAGGGGGGTTTACAAGATCTGTTGGTTACAGTGATGCCCTTGGGAAGGGTCAAGAGTGTCTGGTGTATACCGATAAGGAAAATGAACAATATTCACAATCCAGCAACTTTGATATGAACATAAAATAAAATACACTATACCTAAGGAACATGCCTCCCAAAAAGTACCTTTTCCTTTAGATTCAAAGCATTTGTTATTTTAAACACATTTTGTTTTCCAAGCTTAAAATAACCTTAGCTAATAAATTACCAGTGTATTCACAAATGTTCTCTAGAACTTTTTTTAACACAATTCAGTATGTAGGTCAGATTAAATTCTTTCCCAATACATCTTTGTTTATTTAGCTTTTTATTCCCAATTCATATTGATATTTTCTAAGATTCTAATGTAATTATAATATTTCAAACTTTCTATTCCTCCTTCCAAAATCTCTCATATATCCTCCTTATTCTCTGTCAAATTCATGGCCTCTTTTCTTTGGTCCTGACAAACAACTGCTATGTTCTCCTAGAAAGATCACATCTCTCAATTGCAGCTTTTCTCAGTTGACTCTTATATTTCAAGTACAGTTGAGGTCTCGTGGACTTTTCTATGTAGTTTTGATATAGTTTTGTCACGTTCATTGTTATAATTTTTGGTCAGTTCATATTTAGGCTGTCATGTTGATAAGACTGATTTTGTAGTTTCTGATAGTTATTAGATGGCTAAAATCTCATAGCCATCTCCCTGATGCACTGGCTCTTACATACTTTCCTTCCCTTCTTCTACGGAGCTATAGGTGTGCTTTGTATATACATATGTTGTGACTGGGCTGTGCAAATCTGCTTTTTAGTTGGTTATAGTTGTTATATGTGTACTGAAAGATATCTCTAATTAAAAGGAGTTTGGGTACTATGTGTGGTGTGTCTGGTAATCGTGTAACAAGAAATGTCTGTACAGATTATTCTTTCTTCAGCTATTTAGCAGAAATCACTGCGTGGATTTGATTATGAGAACAAATTTTCCGTTATTACCTTTTCCTTTTGATTTTGAAACTACTGAGCTCCTTGCAGAAACAAGCTATCAGTGAGCCACATGATTGTCTTCACAGCCTTCTGTCACTCAAGGTACTTCTTGGCATGTATTTAAAAAAACATCATTATGCTCTCACAACTAAATCAGAAACACACACACACACACACACACACACACACACATATATATATATACATACATACATACACTATGTGTGTGTGTTTGTATGTGTGTATGTATGTAGTTTCCATGTCATTCAAATAAATGTATTTATTGGTGCTCTGAAATCACTCATCAGGTAATCAGGAGTGCTTTTGAATGTAAAGGTACTTAGGGAACAAATTAAAACTGAAGATATAACATTTCATAGTAGTTTGAATATATTTACCTTTCACAGGCTATTAAAGTTTTATTTATCTATTTATTCATTCATTCACTCATTCATTTAGTGTGTGTACTTAGGTGAACATCAAAGTGTGTATGAGTCTAGGTAATAGGAAGTTTTTTAGGAATCTGTCCCTCCATCTGTCATGTGGGTCTCAAGCTTCTAAAGTATGTGTCTAGGATAGTACCTTGCATCCAGAAGATATATTTGTTATGACTAATCACATAATGTCAATCATATCATTAATAAAGTAGCCAAAACTATTTAGAATGTTCTCTTCCTTACTTTCATCCACAATTGCCTTCATATCCTATTGTCTTCTCTTCTTAGGCTTGTCTAGATTGACAAAGTTTCTTAGAATTTTTTTGTTTTTCATGTCTTTCCAAGCAAATGTGAGAAGTATTAATTTTGTTTGTGATCATCCAACATTTGGTCTATTGATTATTATTTTTTAGACTAGAAATTTGTGGTTCTTTGTTAAGAAGACACAAATATGAAGTGACAATTTATTACCTTACTATAGCAACAAATATTCGCAGCACAAATTATTTTTGACATGAGCCTTGATCACCTTGTTGAGGTTGTGTCTGTTAAGTTCTCCATTGAAAAGTTACTTGGTCATTTCTGTCCCAGTTTGCTTTCTACTGTTGTGATAAGTACCAGAACTAAATGCACCTGGAGGAGAAAGACTTTTATCTCATCCTCTAGTTCACAGTCCACCACAGAGGAAAATCAGGGTAGAAACTCAAGGCAGGAAGTTGAGGCAGATCTGAAGCAGAGGCCATAGATTTCTAAAGCTTCTTGTATTTCTCCTCTTGTCTTGCTCAGCCTACTTTCTTATAAAACCCAGGACCACTTATCTATGTATGGTACTGCCCCTAGTATCCTTGGCATCCCACATCAGTCATTAATCAGGAAAATGTCTGTCAGATTTATTTATAGGAAATTAGAAACGAACATGTTTTGTTTTTCTTATATTCAAATGACTTTAGCTCATGACAAATTGACAAATACAAAAACAGAAATAAAATCAAAACCAAAAGACTATCACCATCTTCTAAGTGTATTATTTTGGAAAGAAGTGTCAACTGCTTTTCAGGAGCAGGAAGAGATGCTCTTCATTACTCCGAATATCTGCATTATTGGGACAGTTTTTCATCAAAAGGGATTTGACTCTTTCTCTGTCAGTGATTAACTTATTTGATAATTTTCATCTGCAATGGATTGTGGATAATTATTTTATACTGAGTTACAATGCTCGACTCTTTGTACAGTCAGCTACTACCAGTGGCAGATTTGGAGATTACAATTTTAGAGGTCCACAACCTATCTTGTGAAGTATGTCATGCATAGATATGCAGATGTCTGTCTGTCTGTAGATATATACCTGTTGTTTCTGTGTCTTTGAAGAGCACTGAATAGTAAAAGAACATTCTGTATGTTCAAGCTGTGACTTTTTTTTCTCCTCCCATGGATAGATTTTTGTAGGCATTGAACCATATAAAATCTAGGAGATCTGTGGTAACAGAGCTCTCAGAGACCTGGAACCCTTTTGTGTGTAACATCTCTTAGGACACTGGCATTTTAAGTCTCAGAAGATCCTCAATTATGAACAGCTGTCCCTACTAGTTTATATCTTCAGATCATTTCACAACTAAGTAAAATGATTGCAACCATTTTTTATATTTACACTTCTTTTGGTTTTAATGAGCCACTTTCTTCTATAACCTTAAATCTCTAAAAGGCCAGACAAAATTACTCTTTTCAGATTTTTATTTTCACAAACGAGGAAATGACTACTCTGAGTTCTTTATAAGGCAACCATAAAATAATATGGTAAGTTTTATTTTTGTTTCCTTGTGGAATATAGGATATACCAGAGATTGCTGATTAACTAAATGTTCTAAATTTACAATTTTGTCAAAAAGTAAATGAAAACATACAAAATCAGCTAACTCATTTAATCTAATTCTAATGATAGAATTTCATTATTTGATAATTTAAGGTGAATATTTTTTCTAGAAGATTCACTAAAGTAAAATCAGCTATATATTGTTAGTGAGAAAACCTGATTTTTAATGAATAATAATTAACTTTTAATAACATAATTTTAATCTAGTGTAACTCTCAAGGAATATAGTACAATCACAATTTTATACATTGGAAATTTGCATAAGGCCTAAGTCCATCAGAGCTAAAATTTATCAATATCCCCATGGAGGAATTACACCGTGACTCTTTAAACTATTCTTTGCTTCAGTAGAATTTTATTATATTTGTATAATTAAAACATATAGAGTTCATAGAATGGAAAAGAAAACACTTTAGGTGCAAAAAGTTGAATTCACTGTTGCTCATTTTCTAATCTGTCTCAAGTAGCTTTTTAAAATTCTGATTTAACTTTTCATAGTTGTTTTTCTCTAAGAATATTCAATACTTTAATGATATTTTGTCATTTTGAGTATTGATTTATTGTTTTTTTTCAAATAGCCAACATAATCCTTATCTTAGTATTTTCTGTTTTTTTTTTTTTTCAGTAATTTCTGTCATTTAATTACTATGTTGGTACAGACCAGCTATCTCTGTACCTGTGGATGCAAAAAAGCTTTACTTTTTACTTCTTCTTGACAGAATTTGGAACAACAGAACAGAGCTTCTCCTGAAATAGATGGGTTCTGTGAGGTCTGTATCTAAAGTATCGCAAAATAAAATCTCTTATCTCTTTAGATAGATTTAAGAAAATCAATATTCTGGCAGCCAAAATGCTCCTTCAGCATTCTGAAGAAAAAACACAAACATGTCCTCTTCTCCATATTTAAATATCTGATTGGGATCATGCCTTATGCCAGTAAGTGGATCCTTCCCTTTCACCTAGGCATAAGTATACCTAGTTGTAGAGTACCATAGACACTCAGCAGAAAGTTCCTTGGCATCCAATTTAAAAAAAAAAAAACTTAAAATAAAAAGGACATGATTTAAATAAATTTGTGCTGCATGGGGATATACCTCCCCATTTTTTATTTTATGAGGATATTGTTTTAAAGTTCCATGGGGCCCTTTCCACAGTCCCTTGTCCTTGAATACTATAAGGAATCCCAGTAATGTGGGTAATATTAGATATTTGACAAAAAGTCTCAAATGCTCAAATGCAATAACCAGTTCCATTATCTGTTTTTTTTAATTGGATAATTTATTTATCTACATTTCAGATGTTATCCCCTTTCCCTACCTCCCAAAGCCTCTTATACTGTCCCCACCTCCTCATGCTTCTATGAGGGCGTGCCCCCACCTATTCACAAATTACTGCCTCCCCACCCTCAAATTCCCCCACATTGGGGCATCCAGCCTTCACTGGACCAAAGCCCTCCTCCCCCACTGATGCCCAACAAGGTCATCCTCCACTACATATACAGCTGGAGATATGGATCCCTCCATGTGTGTTCCCAGGTGGACTGTTTAGACCCTGGGAGCTCTGGTTGGTTGGTATTGTCGTTTTCCCTATGGGGCCTCAAGCCCCTTTAACTCTTTCAGTCTTCTCTCTAACTCCTCCACTGGGGACCCAGTGATCAGTTGAATGGCTAGCTGTGAGCATTCACCTCTGAATATGTCAGGCTCTGGCAGAGCCTCTCAGGAGATCAGTATATCAAGCTCCTGTCAGCATGCACTTCCTGTCATCCAAAACAGTGTTTGTATTTGGTAATTGCATATGGGATGGATCCCCAGGTGGGACAGTCTTCAGATGGTCCCTCCTCCAGTCTCTGCTCCACACTTTGTCTCCATATTTGCTCCTGTGAGTATTTTGTTATTCCTTCTAAGAAGAACCAAAGCACCCACACTTTGGTCTTTCTCCTTCTTGAGCTTCATATGGTCTGTGAGTTGTAACTTGAGTTTTGTGAGCTTTTGGGCTAATAACAACTTACCAGTGAGTAAATACAATGTGTGTCCTTTTGTGATTGCATTGTCTCACACAGGATGACATTCTCTATTTCCACCCATTTTCCTGAGGATTTCATGAATTCATTGTTTTTAATAGCTGAGTAATACTCCATTGTGTAAATGTACCACATTTTGTGTATCCATTGCTCTGTTGAAGGACATCTGGGTTCTTTCCAGCTTTTGGCTATTATAAATAAGTCTGCTATGAACATAGTGGAACATGTGTCCTTTTTATATGTTGGAGCATATTTTGGGTATATGCCCAGGAGTGGTACAGCTGGATCCAAAGGTAATACTATGTCCAATTTTCTGATAAACTGCCAGACTGATTTCCAGAGTGTTGTACCAGCTTACAATCCTACCAACAATGGAAGAGTGTTCCTCTTTCTTCACATTCTCACCAGCATCTGCTGTCACCTGAGTTTTTGATCTTAGCATTCTGACTGGTGTGAGGTGGAATCTCAGGGTTGTTTTAATTTGCTTTTCCCTGATGACTAAATATGTTGAACGTTTCTTTAGTTCCTTCTGAGCCGTTCGATATTTCTCAGTTGAAAATTCTTTGCTGAGCTCTGTACCCCATTTTTTAATAGAGTTATTTGATTGTCAGGAATCTAATTTCTTAAGTTGTCTGAACATTAGCCCTCTATCAGATGTAGGATCAGTAAAGATATTTTCCCAACCTATTGGTTGCCATTTTGTCTTATGGACATTGTCCTTTGCCTTACAGAAGCTTTGCAATTTTATGAGGTTCCATTTGTCAATTCTTGATCTTAGAGCATAAGCCATTGGTGTTTGGTTCAGGAACCTTTCCCCTGTGCCCATTTGTTCGAGTCTTTTCCCCACTTTCTCTTCTATTAGATTCAATGTATCTGGTTTTATGTGGAGGCTGTTGATCCACTTGAATTTGAGCTTTGTACAAGGAGATAAGAATGGATCGATTTGCATTCTTCTACGTGTTGACATCCAGTTGAACCAGCACTATTTGTTGAAAATGCTGTCTTTTTCCACTGGATGGTTTTAGCTCATTTGTCAAAGATGAAGTGACCATAGGTGTGTGGGTTCATTTCTGTGTCTTCAGTTCTATTCCATTGATCTTCTTGCCTGTCTCTGTGTGCTTCCTAACTACATTATGATCAGCTGCTATGCAATGACTCTGGTTCGGTATGATTCAATCATGTGTTTGATGTAGAGATTGTAAGTACTCTGTCTCAGTGTTCATAATTACTACACAAAATAGAAATTTCATTTTAATTAACCTGTATGATTTTTAAAATTTATTGTGTGTGTGCACACATGTGTGCATGTATGCATGTGTGTGGGTGCACATGTGCTTCCACATGTGTGTGTGCATTTGCGTGTGTGTGTGTGTGTGTGTGCACATGCATATGCCTTGGCATGGATGTGGAAATCAGAGCACTACTTTATGAATCTATTCTTTCTTTTCATTATGGGTTCTGAGCATTGAATTCAGGTTGTCAGGCATCTTACCTGCTGAAGCATCTAGTTGTCCTAGAAATTTATGAGGTTACATGTTCCAAGTAAAGTAAGTTATGTGTAGGTTGATACATAAACATGGATTCCATTTACAGATAGGATACACAAAAAGTAACATTGCAGAAGCTGAGAATATAATGGCTATCAGAGGAGAGAGAGGTCAACAGATAAATGGAAAGAGGTTTGTTAAAATTATGCAAAGTTACAGTTAAAAATAGTTGTTGAAGAACATGTGAATATATTCAATAATAATACATTGTTATACTTTAAAAGAGAGGAATTAGATGCTTCACTTAAATAAATGAGTATTTGACATGATAGATATGTCAGTATTCTGATCTCATCCTTATTCAATCTCTATCTATCTATCTATCTATCTATCTATCTATCTATCTATCTATCTATCTATCATCTGTGTGTGTATGTGTGTGTGTGTGTGTGTGTGTGAGTGTGCATATCACCTGATACTCCCATTAATATGAAACTATAATTCAGCAATTAAGGCAAAAGAAATGAAATTATTATTTCTTTTTCAGAGAGTGTTGGCATTCTTGATTTCACAACAGCTGTTATCTGCTTTACTTTCTGCTTCCTATCACTGTGCACTGGGATTAAGAGTCTTGTTTTTGCCACTGCTGCTACTGCTGATAGGGTCAACATTGATGATGTCCATCTCCAACCTAAGCAGAGCTCTTTCTTGTCTAAATACAAGGCAAGGCTGACTGCTTTTACTAGTGTTTGATGTACATATGACAAATGAACCCCTCGCATTTATGCAGAACATAGCTGAATAAGTCTGTGAAAATATATATAATTGAGAAGTAATGTTCTCTGCTTTCTATAGTCTCTACCTTGAGCAATAGCCTTGCTTGCATATAAATCTTAGTGAGTTAGTGACTTTTCTTATCACTGGGATGAAATACCTAGCAAAAGGAACTTAAAGAAGAGAAGTTTTATTTTGGATTACAGTTTGAAACTATAGTCTACCATGAGGAGAACTCACAGGATATCACTGTCCACACTGTATCTGCAAATAGAAGCAAACAGAGATGAATGCTTGGTTCAGTTTGCCATTTCCCTCTTATTCACTTTAGGACCCCAGTATATAGAAATCGGGTGGCCTACATTGAGAGTGGGTCTCCCAAAGTCAATTACCACAACCTATGATCTCCTTCACAGGTAAGCTCACATTTTGTCTACTGAGTTACTTTAAACCCTACCAGCTTGAGAGTCAATATTAAGCATCACATAAAGGATAGGCACAGAAAATTTCATTTTTGAGACCAGTTATAGAGGGAATAGAATGTAATTTTTGCTTTCCTGGTACCTAAATTAATTCCATGCCTGGATGTTGGGTTGTATGAGAATTCCCTAGCCATTGCACCAATAATAAACTGTCTCCTGTAAATTTTATTTTAAAAATCATTGAACAAATTAATACTCTATTTTATTTCCAAAAGTATATATGCAAGAAGATGCTAGGTTAGTTATGAATAAAAACAATCAGCTTAATTTATCTTAACTTTAGTTATGTTTCTTCTATGGGTAGCTATTTAATCTGCAAAGCTTATACCATGCCTTCTTTCTTTAAAAACTATATATTCTCTTCTCCTTGATACTTTACTATCTTAATTTTCACAGGAAAATTTTCATCTTTCCAATATATATCACTTTGAATATTTTAGAAATATCACTATATAATCATATGCAAAATGAAAATACTCTAAACCCATGATGATGCTTCATCTCCCTCTATATTGTAAATTCCAAAAAAAAAACAAGCCCTAAGGTTTACTTTTCATTTTCTCCCCAAATAACTCTAGAGTCTAAAATTGAGAGGTATTTAATCAATTTACCTGATAATAAATGGAATAATATATCCCCATAGGTACTTGGGTGAAGCAATCATGAAGCTCTTTGGTTTTCTGCTTCATGAATTCAATTCACTTCTTATCATAAAATCTGAATGAGGTTGACCCAAAAGAAGCATTGGTCCAAAATATGAACAGAGTCGAAAGTCAGGACTACAGGTGGGACTGTTTGTCACAAATCTATGTGACACTTTAATTTCTATCACTTTCAATTTTCTCCAGTATAACTCTCATTCCTTCCCAGGCTAGTACAGCCCTATTTTCATGTCCTTGGGCCTGACATCACTTCTGACAGAGAGTTCACCTTTGCTATCCAATTTGAGATGATCATCTCCTGACATACTGCTGTTCTGTGAAGACTCACCTTGCTGCCTCTGGGACTACATCCTGTTAATCATCACAGACCCAATCGCATTGATGATAATGTTCTAGTCCGTCCCCCAGCCTTCTAGGCCATTCAGATGGCTAATGTCTTGTTAAAACTTTTTGACTTATTAATTTTAGCAGTGACAGGGCCTGATTAGCTTCAGAATTACTCAGTGCCTATTTTTAGTCTGATGTGCTTCTATCCTTCACAGATAGTTTAATCCCAAAGTATTAATTCGTCTCTATATAATACTGGCTTGTCTTCCTTCTAAATCTTACTGTTTTTCCTTAACATCTCTATATACTTTGCTTTAACGTGTTCATTGCTTCTGAAAGCAAGCACAGTTTGTTACAAAGAATACATATTTTCTGATACCTACATCATCATAGTATGAAAAACACAGAAATAGAATTGTGATATGGGGGACATGTATAATTGCTCAGGATACTCAGTCTGATCAGTTAGTCTCTAATATGTTACTCTGTTAAGATATTTTTTCTCTGTAAATCAGGACCTAAATTGTTCTGTGACTAATAGAAAGAGGTAGTTGGAATTCAGCTGGAGTCTATGTAAAATAGTGGGTTTGTCCAGTCTGTATAGAACCTTATAGCAAATTATGTGCCTGAAATACCATGCTTTTTTTTAAAATGAAGGAAGGCCGCAGAGGGGTGTGGACAGTGACCATTCAAAGCTGAACCATCATTGAGCATTGAATCATAGGCAAGCAGCTCAAAGGAAGCAATTAGTGATCAAGATAAGAGAGTATCATTCTTGAGAAACTTGAGAACATATATTAATTACATGACGGTAAGTTAAACATGAGGGCAACAAAAACAGTGAACACAGAGGAACTTGTATAAAGAAAGCCTAGAATAAAAATTTTGCTGCTGTTTAGGGTTTCTTTGGCTGTTAATTGAGGGGAAGAGAGATATACATGCTCAAAGGACCACCAATCATGTAGATACTGCCTGGCTTATGATGGCTAGAGCAAAAGGTTTTGCAGTCTACAATGGTGAGATATGTATACACACACACACACACACACACACACACACATAAATTCAGACATACATGTATGTACGTTTAATATATAGATTTACTAGAAATCTATATGTAGAAATATTATAGCAAAATTCTAATGTGTGTGTGTGTCATACATATTAGAACTAGACAGATGTAAAAACAAGTAGATAGATGATAGATAGATAGATAGATAGATAGATAGATAGATAGATAGATAGATGAGATAGAGAACGATTTTCTGTTTAAATTTTGGTCTATTTCCTGACTAGCAGAATGGGCTTCAACACCTATGTTTTACATTCATGAGGTTGAAGAACTCCAATTCTATAGCAGTTGAGTTACGACTCTATAGCTTGTGTGTATTAAGTGTAGTTTCATCACATGGCCTTGTCAAAGTATGCTTGATTTAATGGATAGAGCATGTGAAAAGTAGCAAAGCATCAGCAGATGGGGACTATCCTGACATTAAGAAACTATGGAACTTGTAGGGAATCTCATTACCTAAGGATATGTATAGAGGTTTGTGCATTTTCTCAAATCAAATACATTTATATTTTTAAATTCTATTTATTTTTTCTTTTGAGATTGTGTGTGTATGTGCATGTGTGTGTTTGCTTCAGAATATTCAGATTAATTCATTCATTTACCGTATGTGAATTGGGAATCAAATTCAAGTCATCAGTGTAAGGAAAAAGGACCTTTATACTCTGGATAATTTCTATAACCACCAAAATATATATTTACACTTACCAAATATTACACACAAACACACACACACACACACACAGAGAGAGAGAGAGAGAGAGAGAGAGAGAGACAGAGACAGAGACAGAGACACAGAGACAGAGAGAAACACAGAGAGAGAGACAGAGAGAGACAGAGACAGAGAGAGACTTACAATGTATTTCTTCAGCAATGTCTGTAAGTTTAACAAATTCTTTGAATTTCTTTTAGATAATAATTTAAGTACATTTTTCCTTTTCCCTTCCTCTCTTCAAACCTTACCATATTTCTCTCACATTTCTCCTTAAAATTCATGGCCTTTTAATTTCAATAATTTTTTATTACATACATGTATATATTATACATACATACATATTTCTAGATGTAATTTGATCAGTCTGTAAAACATTGCTTATGTGCATGTTTTCGTGGCTGGCCATTTGTCGTTGACAACCAATTTTTCTGCTGTTCGCTGGGTAATATGGCCTCTTCCACTTAAATCTTTCTACACTTGCCACATCCATTTGGCATGCCCAATGGCACCATTTTTTATTCTGGTCATGTTTAGGCAGTCATGGTGGTAAGGCTTATTGATGTAGTATCTGATATTACTGGTAGACAGTCTAACATAAACTCCCCTAGTGTTCTGGCTCCTATAAACTCATCTCTTCCTCTTCCTTAATAAACCCTGGAACTTAGTTGTAGGAGTATTTTGTAGAAATATACAATTTTTGGATTCAGCAGCTCTAAATTCTGATTGGTTATGCTTTTTCTATAAGTCTATGTTGCAAAATGCAATTTCTCTGGTGAGGAATAAAGATTCTAATCGTGTGTGGATACATGGACAAATGTTCACAGATGGCCATTAGGGACTTATGGTAATAAGAAAATTAGTTGTCATAGATTTTGCTTCAATAATCATGGCTTCACTGGCACCAGAAATTTAGGTAGATTTCTACTATCAGGTATGGGGTCCCTCTTGTTAAGCAGATATTAAGTAGAATTAGAGATCCGATTACTGCTAATATGTGCATGCCATCTTTGCATCCTTTGAGCTATTGTGTTATGCTGGTCATTTGTGTGGTTATTAGGTGTTATAGCTGGGTAGGTTTTTTGGTTGCCTCTCTACTATGGAAGCTTGCTTGGTGACTTCTGATACTCCTAAAGGGACTCCAAGTCATGTTTCTGAAGTGTATGATATCTTCAGCAATAAGAACCCTCTTTCCATGTATAGAAGATAACCAAGGGCAGTACCAATAGACTGTATTTTGGGGGATTCTCACGAATAGCTCTGGGCAACAACTCAAAAGAGGACTTGTCCTGTCTTTGGATTTTTGCTTGGTAGTCTTTGACTCTTGAAGGATGTACCATAAGCCTAGAGCACAAATGTTCAATAAAATTCTGTATGTATATCTATACGCTGAATTATGTGTTATGCTTTATTTTTTTTGAAATAAAGAATTAATAGTATGGTTCCTTGTGATGTATTCAGACAACATTATTGACCACTCACCATCTTTTGTATTTATATCTCTCTCAGTTCCATAAGGAGGACCCTATTTTTTTCATTTTGCTATTATATCACTTGTACCTTGTCTTTCGCATTACCATCTTCCTTCCTTAATTTGTACTTATTTTCCTCCTCCCTAAGAAGTCCCACTGCTCCCATTTCTTAATAATTTGCAAACCATAAAAGTTTCATTCAGTTATTGTAACCATTCTGGTAAATAGTACAACTTTCTGGCTATACATCTTTATAAATATACATAAATACCTTTATGTATATTTATACATAAATCTTTGATCTTTATGCTTGTTTCTTCTACAAGTATTGCTTCTGTATTTTAAAAACTGCATTCAGTTGCAAACACTTCAAAATATTGTACTGACTCCCTAATCTCAGATAACATAATCTCTTCTTTAGATTACTGCTTCTGGGAATAACTCTACACCTGTGATGAATTGGATATGTAAACTGGATTTGATAATCAGTGAGGATATTTTGCTAAATATGCAACACTTTTATTTCATTTTCAAAATTATAAAGCAAGACTCTTGTGGTGTATCCTAATGCAGCATTCAATTTTCATGCCCACCAATTCTGTAATTGTAATGGGATATAATGATACAATTTTTATTGTTTTATCATCTCTCAATGAAACTGGCAAAATAAATTGATTATAAGAAAGTTAAATTAAGAATAATTTGTACTAGGTTTAAAATGAACCATTTTTCATTAAACAACTTTGATGAATGTGGTCATAATGTTGATTCATCAAAATTTGTATGTTAGAATGTTTAATTTTTCAAATATCAATTAAATTCATTAGAGCAATTAAATATATCTCCTACGTGACTGAAGATTTTTTAATGAATATTATAATATATGGGCTGGAGAGATGGTTCACTGAACACTTGTTGCTCTTATAAAGGACATGAGTTCAGTTCCTAACAGTATGTCAAGAGACTCACAGACCCTCAAACCCTAGCTTCAGAGGATATAATGTACCTGCTTGTTTCTGTTGCCATCTGCACACATTTTGGCATACATTTTCACAGCCACACATATATAAAAATAAATCTTAAAACCAAAAGACATCCATAAAATCTTGATAAAAGATAACATATTTAGTAAATAAAGGAATACAGACTTGAAGTCCTTGTGGTGTAAGAATATTTGGTTTATTTTTGTAGGGGAAATGTAACTACAAGCATTGACACCACAAAGCAGCCAACTTTACTACTCATGATGGCCTATCAGCCTAAGTTCAGAAATACCTAGAACAGTGAAAGTGGACATACCTGAATACTAAACAACACCAACCAAATAAGAAGAGAAAGAAAGGAAGGTTACAAGTGAGAAGAAAAAGGAGAGAAGAGGACAATAGAGGAGAGAGGAGAAGGATGCTAGGACGACAAAAAGAAGAAAAATTAAAAAGATATGGTATGGGGGGAGAAAAAGTGAAAGGAAAAAGAAATAGAAAGACCAGACAAGACGGAGTGTGGCAGACATAGAGGAAATAGGTGGCAGGAACCTGGGAGAGTAGTGCCCATAATGTATTTTTAAAGAATAAATAAAAATTTGATAAGAAAAATGGGCATTTCCTTATAATACTTACATTCCTTTGGTAGATATAAGACTGTGGTCAACTATTTCTTTCTTCCTCTTTCAGTTGTAAAAGCCTTTAAATTAAAGAACTAGTGTATTATTCCAGTTAATCAAGGTTTCAGTATAATCCCTTTAATATATTTCTAATGTTTATAAGATTGGTAATAGCATTGGTTCTTTCTGATATCATCCATTTACATCTTCTATCTTGCCTTCACTGTTAGGGAGTATTTATCAATTTTACTGATGTGTACACTGAACACCTTTGGGTACTATTGATTTCATATAGATATATCATCTATTCATTATTTTCATCTGGTTCTCTTACATTTTATTTGTTCTCTTTGTGAAATCAATTAAAATCTTATAGGATTTACTTAGATCTTTTATATTAATTGACACATTTTAATTAAAATTTTTATACAATATATGATGACATTTTGTTCTTCTCAAATACTCCTACACACTTGCCACATCCATACCCACCCAACTTATTATTTGTAACATTTTGAATTAATCCAGCAGATTACCACCTATCCACTATGGTCATTCTTTATAACCCATTGAGTTAATTTACGGGTTTCATAATGTTTATGATATTCTATACTTTGTTAAGTCTTCATGAATTTCCTTGGTTTTCTTACTTTTGTGTTAGTAAAATTTTATGAACCTAGTCTGAACTTACAAATGCAAATGATCTTTTTTCTTTTCAAATACTAAGTCACTTAGAAATTATCCTAAACTATGAACATCCTTTCAAAAGTTTCTGGGTTCCGTTAAAAAGATTCTCACTGACTAAAGTGTAGAGTATTGTCATATGTTATTATTATAACACAATTATATATAATTCTTAATTATTTTGAAATCTATAATTTTCAAATTCTATTAAAAGTTGTTCAAATCTATAAGATGACATAAAACTCATTCAGTATCTCATAAGTTAAGTTAAAAATTAACACTCACAGATAATGAGAGATACACATTTTCATTCATGGTACTGTTTTTAACCCCACCCTTTATTTTACACAAAGTGTTGGGCTTTAAAGTGCTATTTCAGATGCATATCCTTTTATCCTTTGTTCTCATCCACTCCCATCTCCTTCCCCTACTTGAAAAACCATACTACACCAGATCTTCTTCTTCTTCTCCTTCTCCTTCTCCTTCTCCTTCTCCTTCTCCTTCTCCTTCT
>NW_021604688.1:7696775-7725607 GCF_004785775.1 Grammomys surdaster | reverse complement strand
CTTCTCCTTCTCCTTCTCCTTCTCCTTCTCCTTCTCCTTCTCCTTCTCCTCCTCCTCCTCCTCCTCCTCCTCCTCCTCCTCCTCTTCCTCCTCCTCCTTCTCCTCCTTCTCCTTCTTCTCCTCCTCACAGTCCTCCTCCTTCTCCTCTTCTTCCTCCCCCTTTATCTCCTAATATTTTTGATTGCTGCCTGGGTTTTACTACAGTCTCTTTTTGTCCTCCACATATTCTAATATTTTTTTTCTGTTATGGAGCCCTTTGTCTTTCAAACACACACACACACACACACACACACACACACACACACACACACACACACAGAGAGAGAGAGAGAGAGAGAGAGAGAGAGAGAGAGAGAGAGAGAGAGAGAGAGAAAGGGAGACATAAAGATACGTGTTTTGTATTAATCAACTTGTATTATTGGGGTTGAACATTGAAAGATCAAGGGATTTTCCTCTTTTCAAATATGTTATACATTAAAAACAAATACAAATATTGAAAGTAAATAATTTTGAACTAAATATTGAAACTGAAAGTTAAAATAGAAAAATTTTAAAAATTATGAAATAAGCATTGTAATTAATCATATGAAAGAGATTAGCAGATGTAATGCTCTTGTCACCTTGTAAGAACTTTGGATCTGATTATTAACTGAAATCGCAACCTGTATTCAATCTGAATAATCTTA
This sequence comes from Grammomys surdaster, assembly GCF_004785775.1. Lineage (NCBI taxonomy): Eukaryota > Metazoa > Chordata > Mammalia > Rodentia > Muridae > Grammomys > Grammomys surdaster. The sequence continues at coordinate 7,724,921 of NW_021604688.1, read as the reverse complement.
TAGAACTTGTGAAATTGGGCCTATATGGTCACGTACGTATTCAGCAACTGTAAGGGAATTTTAATCCAGCAAAGGGGTTGCCCTGTTAAGAGAACACATCCAAGATATGATATGATTGTGTAGACATACTCTAGATTACATTATAATCTGGCTGAAATACTGGCATGCACTTAGTGCACATATTTATCCCTAAGAGTAAAGGTAACATTAGTTTGAAGAAGCAGCAGTCATATTTGAAAGTGACATCTAGTTGGAGAGCAGACACAGTGATTAATCAGAGGAATATTTTATAGAATGAGTCAGAGGTAGGACATTCCTAACTCATGTGAGGATAGCAGAAGAAGAGGGGCCAATTAAGACCTGTGTTTGTGTGTGTGTGTGTGTGTGTGTGTGTGTGTGTGTGTGTGTGTGTGTGTGTGTGAAAGAAAGAGAGAGTGGGAGGGGGGACTGTATTATGTGGTAGGTAGTGTGTGTGCATGACAGTTTTACTGGATACTTTTACAGAAACAGGTTCCACGGAGAATACTCTAGACACAGATGAAGACCAAATGAGCCAGAGAATAGGAAGACAGAAGATTAGAACATATTGCCAAAGTTAATATGAGGCAAAGCTGAGGAATCCGTAAGAAGCCAAGAGAAGGCAGATTAAATCATTCAGCCTGGAAGATTAGAGTATATGATGACAAGAAGCTTTCAGTACAGGAACTAGTAATAGCTAGACCAGCTAATGGAATGCTCTGGGATCAGCCCATGCCTTGTATTGGTACAGCTTGGATACAGATTTCATGTCATCACTTCATTTAAAGAAATAAAATGACATTTGTTAGCAACATATAAACTGAGGTGTCCACAAAATTTCTTCAAAATATAAAGGGTGGGATGGGAAACCTTCCTTACCAATAGAAGAAGTTACAGAAATAAGATAATGACCATGGTATATGGTCATCATGAACTGTGGTTTTGAATTTAGGTACTATTGATATATTAAAATGTGAAAATATATTATTATGTACATCAGGACAGCAGTTAATCAGGAATCAGTAATAGGAATCACTTTACTGTAATCCAGTAATTGAAATCCAAAGTGCTTTTGCATTGGTATCATATATCTCTAAAGATGTTGTATATCTTTATAGTTACACCATTATATGTACAGATTTATTGATTGATTAATTCACATATGTGCACATAAGTATAAAATTATGATGAATTGATGAATGTGGTGTGTGTCCAAGGGTATGGTTGTCACAGTTCAGCATATCTTGACATCTTTAATTGATTTAGACTTTTTTTCAGCTATCAATGAACCTGAAGCTTATGGATTCAATATACTGGCTGGCCCATGAGTTCTAGGAGATTTTCCTGTTTCTCCTGGCCTCCAGTCCTGAGGTTATAGGTATACACTCAACTTTTTTAATATGTGTGCGGGGAATTAAACTTAGATCTTTTTGTTTGTGCAGCAAGCATTTTTCCAAATGAATCATCTTCATAAGCAAAATAAATTACTTTTTCAGTGACCTTAAAGATTTATTATGATTACAAAAAGAAAATTTATGATGCTACTCATTGACAGCATAATTTGGTATGCATATTACTTGGAATAAGTTTAATATGAGAACAAAAGAGGTTTCATTAACAAAGAATAGACTTTTGCCACTTATTGTGCTGAGTGCTTTCCATGTATTGTACTTACTCTCCTCAATACTGTAAGATCCTGTATTTTATAATGAAGCAGAAACTTAATATAGAAGTGATTTCTACCTGTTGCTGTTCATGGAATGACTTAATGATAGAATCAAGCCTCTTTAAGACATGGTCATGCAAACTGCATGATGTGAATCACTTTACTACACAAACAACTGTCACAGCGTCCTTGGATTTCAGGCGATATAGAATCATATTAATAAAACATCAGATTCCTTTTAACGTGGAGGAATAGAATAAATTGTGGGTGCTGTGTTAGACAAAGATGTTTCCCATTTGCATCTGTTCAAAGTGGACCTGTCTGTCTTTGAAAGGTTGCAACTTAGTATATCTTTAAAGTGCTGTTACAGCCAGCTATTTCCAAATAAACTCGAAAACACAACAAAAAATGAATTTAAGTTAGAGTAGAAACAATCTGCCTGCATTATTTTACTCAAAAAATAATTAATGATTTTTCCCCAAGTCCATGTTTCAGTAAATTGCAATGTTTATGTTGGTTTGACATAACTGTAGATATTTCACCTAATCTATCCTCAAGTCTAGACCAGAATGGGGGAAAAAAAGCAAACATTTTATCAAACTGACAAGACAATGATCCACCATGAGTCTTAGCTGCAAAAATATGTTATTAGATTCAATTTATCATGAAAAATTGCTAGATTGTGTGAGGGCTGAAATGGCAGCAGGACAAGAGTGCAGCTCTTTGGTACTAATTATCTTAAGAGTTGACCTTCCAGGTCACCCCAAACCCTGTATTAATTCAGGAGGAAAGCCTAGATGGCCGACACAGAGCTGTCAGAAAATTGTAGCAGAAAGCCATTTAACTCTTGCAAGACTGACTAAAGAGTCACACAGTCATTGATATCTAAAGCCCTGACCATCTTATCTAGAGATGACTTCCAAACTTTACTTGTCATTTTACTCAGCCCAAATTCCCCAGAGTCAAAAAAATATAATCGCTTTGAATAGTAGATATGTTTCTTTCTGTTTATTCTCTGCCTTAATAAATGCTGTCCAGACTGTGGAGAGCATCTTCTTCATAGCCACATGCTGTGTTAACAATTGTTTTCTTGTCTATGACAGAGTCTTCTTCAATTAAGACATTCCAAGGCCTTTTTCTTACAGTCAGTTGAATATAATTACTTCCTTCCCAGTGATAATACAGAATTCTTTGTCAATGTTACATGTTGACTACTTAGCAGATACATTATTTAGCATGCCAGTTACGTTATCAATCTGGATTAGTTACTTTACTATGATAAAAACAGTATAAACAGGGCAACATACAAAGAAAAGTTTTCAGCTGAGTACCAGAAGATTAAAGTCCATGATGATGGAACAAATGAATGGTGGCAAGAACAGCTGAGCACTACCATCTTGAACAGCAAACACAAGATTGAAAGAGAGGTAGGTATGCCTGGAGGCTTTTGAAACCGCCAGGCTTGCCTCTCCCATCCCAGTGACATGCCTCCTTTAACAAGACCATACCTCTTAACCCTTCCCAAACAGTTCCACAAACTGGCGACTAGGTATTCAAACATATATGCCTATGGGGACCATTCTCATTTAAACTACCACATCATCTTATATTTTAAGTTCATTGGTTAGTATCTGGATGTACTATTCCTAGCAATTTTACAGATTAAAACATGAGTTAAACAGTTGCCAGTTGTTTCATTTTGTTTTATCTTTATAATGTTTCAAATGCCTTTTTCTCTTTCCTTATTTTCTATTTGTGCACCCCACTCATGTAAACTTCAGGTATTATAAAACCAAAAGGCAAGCTTTGTTTCTGAATGAGTAGTGATCAATTAAACTTTAAAACATTAGTCTAGTTGGAGAAAATGACTCCAAGTGGGTGACAATATTAACATTAGAGCATAAGGGAGGGCCCTGGTCTAGTCAGACCAGTATCAATTGAAGAAGGTAGGATTAGAAAGGGGGTGAGATGGTTCCACGGAACAATTCTTGTCATAAAGACTGTAGACATGAACTGGACCTCCAGCTCACATAAGTTGGCATCTGCATGTGGTATGCAGCATGTACATGTATCCTATAATAACTACATGTAGAAAAAAATTGCACAAAATAAGCCTACAATGCGGCATAAAGTCATAAAAGTTTCATACAGGAAAGAAGAAAAAGTGAAGATAAAGCAGGATTCTGACCTTCATCCAAAAGAAGAAACTTATGATAGTAGCCTGCTCCTGGATTTTATCTCTCTAGATATATGGGATGAATTTTCAGTGTTGGAGACACTTTGCCTATTGTATGACACACAGTACCTGAACAAATTTCAAAACTGTAGACTCTTTTTCTCTGAGTGTAAATGATAATACTTGGCTTTGATGACAAAGGTGACATATAGGCATCCAGGTGTAAATTTGTTTCATTTAGTTTGATATTGACAGTTTGATTTACACCATGTAAACTATCAGAAAGTTATAGAGACAGAGACAGAGACAGAGACACAAATAGTGAGATAGCAAGTCAGAGACAGAACAACCAGGTGTATGCAGAGATAAGATTGGACTATCATATGGTTCTGGCATCCAAAAGTTTAAAGTCCAGCCAAACATCCTGACTCTGAATTGAATGGCAAACACTTACCGATAAATTAAATATATTTTCTGTAAGAGTTAATTTGATCCTGAAATTTATGATTAAATCAATCAGAACAGCTAACATCAAAAACTCAAGTGACAGCATGGGCTGGAGATGATGTGGAGAAAGAGGTACACTCCTCAGAAAATGTGGTACATTTACACAATGGAATACTACTCAGCTATTAAAAATGATTTCATCACGATTTTTGCAGGCAAATGGATGGAATGAGAAAATATCAAACTGAGTGAGGTATCCTAGACCTAAAATGAGATGCATGGTATGTACTCACTGATAAGTGGCTATTAGCGAAAATGTACAGAATGTCTAGAATATAACCCACAGACCTTAAAAGCATAATATAAGGGCAGCCCCAAGTGTAGCTGCTTCAATTTCACTTAGAAGGGGAAACAAAATTATCATTGGAAGCAGAAGAAGGAAGGGACCTGTGTGGGAGAAGGAAAAAGGAGGGCAAAAAGGGACAGGTTCAGGTATGGAATGGGGGCAGGAAAGAAGTCCAGAGGGACCAAGAGAATGGCGGGAGATTTGCAGTTTCTGGGGGTAGAAGGTGGGGAGACCCTGTAGAAAGTTCCAGAGAACTAAGGTGTGAGAAGCTCCCAGGAATCACTAAGGTGTGAGAAGCTCCCAGGACTCAATGGGGGTGACTTTAGTCAAAATGCCCAACAGTGGGGAGAGGGAACTTGAAAAGTTCATCTCTAGTGATGAAAATTTATGGCTTTTTCCTGTCTTTAGAATTTTTCCTGTCTAAAAGAGCTACAGAGGCAAAAATGAAGAAGAGACTTCAGGAAAGGCTTTTCAGTTACTGGACCAACTTGGCATCCATCTCAAGAGTCAGGGGGCAAAGTCTGACACTATTACTGTTGGTATGGTGTGCTTACAGGCAGGAGCCTAACATGACTGTCTTCTGAGAGTTGCTATGAGCAATTGATTGAGACAGATGCATATACTTAGACTCAACCATTGGACTGAAGTTGGGGACCACTATGGAGGAGTTAGAAGAAGGATTGAAGGAGGTAAAGGTGAAGACTACCCCACAGGAAGGCCAGCAGTATCAACTAACATGAACCCCTGGGAGATCCCAGAGGGTGAGCCACCAACCAGGCAGCATACACGGGCTAGTCTGTCATCCCTGGCCCAAATATAGCAGAGAACTGCCTGGTCTGGTCTCAGTGGGAAAAACAATATCAAGAGACTTGAGGCTCCAGGTAAGGAAAAGACTTGTACCCTCTTAGAAGCAAGGGGGAGAAAGAATGGGATGAGGAACTGTAGGAAGGGACATGGGGAGAGGACAACAGATGGAGGTAAGTAAATAAAATATTAATTTATAAAATGAGTTAATTTGAATGGGTTCTGTTGTTTTTATTTCACTGAATTTCCAACCAAAACTCAGAACTAGCAATTTTTCCAGTATTGATACTGAGGAATTGGAGACATTAACATGGTTAAATTCATATGCCTTCTGTACTTGGTTTATTTTACTTATAACTCACAACCCACCTTAAGTCTTGAGAGTTTCTTCTATTAATTCCTGAAATTTCTGTAAGGAGAAGACATGTATGTTTACAATGAATTGAATTACAAGAACAATTAAATCTCACATTCAGCAAAGCAAGTTTGGTGGTTAATAATATTTGAAGCTCCTGGATTCTAAGTTTGAATATTTCTTATAAAGTTCCCATGAAATCTCAGTGCCAGAATCGACACCAGTTAACATTTTCTCTATATCTGTCTCTGGATATCTCTGTCTCTCTGTTTCTCTGTCTCATTCTGTCTCTTTCTTACTCAGTCTCTCTCTCCCCTTCTTCTAACCCCTCTCTCTCCATTTCTCCACTTCTCCTCTCTCCCTTTCAGTATTTTTACTTTTCCCTCACTCTAAAATTAGAACAATTAATACAATTGAATTCACTGTTCCTTACAGATATTATAAGAAAAAAAATCCACTTCAGATTATGGTAAGATAAATCAGGAAGAAATAAATCACTGTCTTTTTATTTTCTCAAAAAATCATGGGGTTAAATTCTATATTACAAAACTGGTATTAATAATGATTATTTTTGTTTTTTAATAACAAACACCTGACTTGAAATATCTTACAGAGAAATATATTTATTTCCTCTTGTAACTCCAGATAACATGCCATAATACATCAGGAACCAGGAAGTCAGGGCAGGAACTTAAGAGCAAAATCTGAAGCAGAGACCATGTAGGAGTGTTTCTTCTGTCTTATTCCCTGTGCAGTGCTTATCTTGCTTTAATATATAACCAAGGACCACGTGCTCAGGGATATCATCACCCACAGTGGTCTCGGACCTCTAACATCAATTATGAATCAACAATATGCCAAATAAATATGTTCATGGGCCCTTCTAGTACAAGAAATTCCACAAGTGAGGTTCTGTCTTCTGAGATAATTCTAGTTTGTATCAAGTTGGCAAAATATACTGCTCAAACAGTCCTTATATATTAAGAGTGAATATTAAAGTAGCTTTTATATATTCAGAACACTTAATTTCGTCAGTGCTGAAAGAGATCACCGTATGTGTTCCCAGCTTTCCTTTGTAAAATCTTGTGTTTTAAGAACCTGTCTGATGCCTCCATGTAAAACCAAGTCAATGAATTAATGAAATCAGAGTAAAGAACCTAGGAACATAAGAAATTGAATCTCCTAAGTGTCAAGCATTGAAGGTCAGATGTGGAGGAATATGTCTGTCATTAAGTAAATCCCAATACACATAATAATACCTTAATGGCTGACGTTTCTTGGAGCAGATTCTGAGTCAGAACGTAGAGTGATGGTAAGTTGTTCTGATTTAACACATTTGCTTTGATTGTTATCCTACCTTATATTTCTTTGAAACAAGAATTATAAACATCCCTACTCACTCCTTGGATACAATATAAAGAAAACAGACACAGAAGGAAACATGTGAGTATCAGAAGGAAAAGAGTTTACATACTATTCTCACGAGAGCTAAATAATTATTGATATAGTTTACCATTTTCACAGTTAACTTAAAGTAGGATATATATATATATATATATATATATACATATATATATATACATTTATATTTATTATATTTTTTAACTGTTATTTTCCTCCCTGAGATAAATTCACATTGATTTTCATTGGCAATATTCCTCTATAATTCAAGTATCAGAAGCCTGTTTTGAAAGAAAGAAGTTTAGATATTTAGATATTGTTAACAATGGCTGGCCCATTCCAATTTACTAACTTATCATATTCAAACATTAGAGATCCCAAAAACTTTAGCAGAAAATCTCTAGAAACAATAGATAATTTCAGCAATGTGGCAGAATACTGAACCAACTTACACAAATCAATACTTTTTTATTGACCAACAAGAAACATATAGAGGAAAGGATCATAACATTCTCCCATTCACAACAGCTGCCACGAAAATAAAACATCAAGGAATAAAACTAACTAAGAAGTGAAGGACCTCTACAATGAAAATTTTAAACCTCTGAAGAAAGAGATGAAGAAACTGGAAACACACCCAATGTTCTTGTATTAATAGAATTAATATTGAGAAAATGACCATTTTAATAAAAGCTATTTATAGATTTAATGCAATTCCAAACAAAACCCACATTTCATTCTTCAGAGAAATAGAAACAAACAAACCAACAAACAAAAGAACCACCATATAATTCATATGGAACTACAAAATACCTTGGAGACCCAAAACAATCCACCTCCAAAAGAACAATGTAAGAGGAAATATAATTTCAGGCCTGAAGACATATTATAGAACTACTGTAAATAAAAAATAAACAATCAAACAAATAAACAAAAAAATGGTGTGGTACTCTGTGATGACTATTTTTGGTTGTGAACCTAGCTATATCTGGAATGAAGTATAATCTAGAAATGGAGGCCACAAGATTTGTTGCTTGCTTTAAAGTAGATGAATCTACCTTTTAGTCTAGACTTTTGAGATAGGAAGGCACATATTGTTGATCCAGATCGTGATTCTGGAAGACACAGGCCTCTAATCTGGGCCTGAGCTTTTGCTAAAGTCTATATGAATACATAGTAGAAGGAAGCCTTTGCTCTTTGCCTGATTGCTCTCACCTTCCTAGCTCTTGTTGCTCCTTGTCTCTCTGGTATGTCTTTCATTTCCCTTTGTGTCCTTCTATTCTACAACATTTTTTCAGACATCTTCCAATTTGATATTGTTCTTGAAGTTATTTTATTTCTTGAGTTTATACTTTGTTATTTTTAAAAACATGTCATTACCTTATTGCTTACTTATCAACTCATAAATGCACTGGAGATGGAATAGGTAGATAGATATACAGGTATATAGTTGGTGAGTAGATAAAATAGTGGGTGGATGATCTACATAAGAAATAGCCAGACAAGTAAAAGAGAGTGAAGTGGGCATGGGCATTGACAGTTCGAAGACATTTCAAAAAGGAGGCCATGAGAAACATGAAGAAGTAAGGACAAAACTCAGGAAATTAAATGTGGAAACTACACAGCTTGCTTCAGTGAGAACACTGTACTTTCCATCTTTCTCTGACTAAGGAACTTATCAGCAATGTCTAGACTGGAGTAACCTTGAGTTACAGTGGGCTGAGGTTCTCTTGACAGCAAACTGGTGTGCTATCAATCATGATGGACTTTACTTGTGTGCCCGACAGAGTGAGAGGATGCAGGAACGAAGAGAGACCGTACATTCAGGGCTGATACAAATATACAAATTTAGGTGGATAGGACAAATATAAAAGAACATGTGCCAAGAAGAAATAAAAGAGGGGTAAGAGCTCAACAAACTGCAAAATCAGCAGGATACAATTAACTGCCAGAGAATGGAGACGTATCATACATAAAAAAACCCAATGTTCTGGTTATGTGTTTCTATTTAGTAATATCTCAGGAAAAAGAAGTTATTGCTCCAGACAGGACCGTAGGTGAAAAGTCCCTATAATCTGCTTTGAAAACTAATGGAAACATGTCATCTCCTCTTCTGCCATTTACATTCTTTGAGATTTTTGTCGCCTATCCCACTCTCACCTCAGATCTGTCATCTGTAAAAAAAAGAGAGAAAAATCACACAGATGCCATGACATATGTATTTTCATAAGCACATGTTCATACATACATATCTATAGATACTTCTATAATTTAAATGTACATAAATATTTATGTTATCCATAGTATATAATTAATTTACATATACATCATATTTACATATGTATACAGATATACAGGTATATGCACACATTCAGACACATCTGGCTTAATTTATCAAATGTGTTATGTAAATGGAATCAGAATTATGAACAATAATTATTAGCTAATGAACAGAACATATTCACTAAGAATACATTTTTTGTTTTGTTTTGTATCTTTAAATGTTCTTGCCTTTCAAATATTATGGAACCCATACATAGAAATATATACACAGCAGAGATAATGCAAGTATACAAATATTCATGACAAATAGCACTAATTGTTGAGCATAATTATCATCATTATACACTACAAATATTTACAATAGTAAGAGAAAGTCATGAAACTGCTATAAAAGAGAAATGCTGAAGGAATGTATGGAGGAGAAAAAAACGGATGATAAGGGAGAGACACATTGAAAGCTGGCATTAAAGAGTCTTTCAGAACATGAGATGAAGAATAATAAAAAATAATTATGAATTGTGTAATTCTCCAGCAAGGAGATGAGTCTTTCTGCACAAAGATTTGTGGGAAATGGTGACACCAGCAGTGAGGACAGGGTCCTATCAAAAGATCACATGGTAAGGACACTGATTATCAATTCTATTGGATATACCAAGGGGCATATTTGCTGTAATTCAAAATCCAGGATGCAAGAAATTTGATATGAGCATTAGATGAGAAGATAAATTGAATTTATTATCGAGTCAGTGTCAGAAGTGAAAAGGACCAATACTATTCAGACAATTTTCCAAGGATTTCTATGCACAGGTCTAGGCTAAAGACTCTGCTCACTCACTGGAGGATGGAGCAGTGCCTGTGGGCACTTTTCATTTAAGAACTGTGATGAGTTATAGCTGCACAGAGGACATCTAAAGATCAGCTACTGATGAAGCTCAGGAAATCATTTAAGTAGAACGTACAGGTAGGTAAAAGGTTTTAGGCTCTGAGAATATGTATCATTTGTAAAGAGGACTCTGGATAGCTGCTGGGGACAAAAAGGACACATCTATCGAAACTGCAGAACAATAGAGAGGTAAGAGCAAACTAAAGACAGCTGAAAGAGTTTTGTAGTTTGGTGAGGAAAATAAAACACCTATGGATTGTAGAGTACAGAATCTGCTTAGCTAAATGCAAGAGCAAATCCCCAGGGTGCAGATAACTGAACCCCTACTGAGCACTGGGTCATGTCATTGTTTCCTGGATGTTACTGTCCCTGGAAATGACTATAAATAGCTTGAACAAAGATCATAGTTCCCAGATGTAGGAAACACAGAGTTCGCTAATATCAGGCTACTAAAATTAACTTTTAAGAATTTCAGAAAATAAGAATGATGGACAGGAGGACAAAATTCAAATGGAAAGGAAAAGGGGAGGCGAATCAAGTCAGTAGGAGGTAAAAATACATGAACTTGAAATGAAACAAGAGTTGAAAGAAATCTCACTACTGCATCACAAAAAGGTAGTTCACTGAATTAATGAGTGAGAAAATAAGAAACACACTCATGGATACAAAGAGACAGCAGAAACAAGGCATTGAATAAAACAGAATGGAATATTTTGACCAAAATTCCTCAAAGAAGGGTGGAGAAATAAGTAACCAGAAGCTGGAAAATAAGATAGTAAGTGATAGGAATGGAAGGTGTTGGGGAAGAGATGGACATGGAAGACTTCATGTAATTCAGTGACATCATTTATGGAATCATTATGTGGAAATTGACTCATGAAAGCAAGCACAGGGGAAATCCAGGTAAATGGCATTTATACCGGAAACAAGCTAGTGGACAACTTTGTTTAAAAGCTGTTACTTGGTAGTAGACAATGATATTCAGTGATCATGTTGTATTCAGTTCAGACACAAATATCAGAAGTCTATGAAATTCTGGAGTAGGTACCTCCATGCACGTATGAAAGAGAAACACAGGTAAAGGCTCTCAGTGATATAGCCAAGCTGTCAGACTTGAGTTTTGTGGTGTCCATGCTTACGTGCATGACTCTAGATAAGTTGTCTAGGCACATTATTCATTGCATTCTTCAGAGAAATATCTGGAAAATGTACCAAAATGTCATATACATTATAGGGAGAAAAAGAGCTTCCATGCAAGGAACTCATGACACCCTACTAATCAAACTATGTAAAAATACCATAACGCAAGCAGTGTACCATATCTTCTGAAGAACAGCAGGTAGATCATAATTCAAGGCAGTGTACCGTATAGACCATGACATGTTTCAAGGCACAGGCCAAGAAGATTTTGTACTTTTCCACCACCTGGCCCCTCTTACCCGCTCCCCTTGTAAAACATGCTATAAAAAAGCATTTCATGTTCAAAAATAAATAAATTATTTATAAAAAAATAAAATAAAAAAAAATATCATTAGCATCAGCAGACACTGGCTTGAGTGCAACATGTCTGGGATGTAACTATCTTTCCATAATTTGTCCTGGTAGTCTTGGAAGTGGCAGTCTTTCTAAGATTGAGCAGGTGTTGGGTACAAACACTTCTCTAGACTGTGGTTTGTAAAATGAGGACAAGAGAGACACGGATGAATTCATCTCATCAGTCTCTTTTTGATTAGGAGAGATGGCCATTCTCAAATGGCTGTTTTGTGCATTTCTTTATATATTCATGGATATTATAGATTATATAAAGATTCAAAGGAGACTGTAGCAATACCTTTTGGCATACTTAAAATGGTTTTGAAAGAGTCTCTAATTATTATGGAAAAAATGGAAATGGATAAATTTTGAATTGGAAGAACTTGTGTTGGCCGAATTTTGACAAGTGTGGCTCCTTATTACAACTGCTCTTGAATTTTTTGAATCTGGCAATTTAGAAGAGCTTTTGTAGCATTGGAGATTGAGCTGAGAACCATATGTGTTCTAGAACAGCACTTTCCATTGAACACTCCCAGCTACAAGTCAAGATGTTTAAGTAAATTTATTTTGAATCTGAAGAAGATTGCAAATGTCATAAACGGCCAGGTGGTGGTGGCACACGCCTTTAATCCCAGCACTTGGGAGGCAGAGGCAGGCGAATTTCTGAGTTCGAGGCCAGCCTGGTCTACAGAGTGAGTTCCAGGACAGCCAGGGCTACACAGAGAAACCCTGTCTCGAAAAAATAATAAAGAAAAAGAAGCAAATGTCATAAATGGATTTTTATTGACAAGTTTGTATTTCAGGTGGTAGATTAATAATGGAAATACAGATCAAAGAAGGATAAAAGAGAAATAGAAAATTGGGAAAATTTTGTGAAAAGAGATATAGTTTAAAAGAAATAAATTTAAGGGAAAGCAGAGCCTAATGTGAAAGGAACTTAGATAATGCAGTCATGTCAGAACAAGAGCAGACAGACTCAGGGCAGTGAAGTACTGGTTTAAAATATTGTCAAACTGAAAGGAAAAATAGATTAATATTTTAAAATCTACCATAAAAATTACTTTTGTCAAAGACTCACTGAATTAATAGACCACAAATATTTTTAAGAAACATGAAATTATTTTGAACAAATTTTACAGTCATTCCTGGAGAATTGAATGTTTAGGGCATTAGAGAAATAGTTTAACAGTTATCATTCTGACATAAAATATGTACCCATCAGAGTGTATAGATCAGAGATAGAAATACCATTTAAATCAGGTGACTTAGTGTATCCTTCTGTGTCCTGAATCAGATTAAAGAGGTAGAAATTTTACATATGGCAGAGAAGAAACATCACCAGGATGTATTTGCTGACCCGAAGAGAACTGGTTTTCATTTGGACTGGTAACTTTTCATTAGTGTTTTGCTAATGCATAGTGTGCCAGGGGAGCTCATGTAACAGGTTCCAGGTGTTTGTATGAATGACTGCCAGACTCTATCATGGGTATTTTCATTTTATATGTTGTTTGTAAACTCTGTCATTAAAAATATACTGTATACATTTCAGTGAAGTACATTAGAAGTATTTAAGGAAGAACACAATGCTAACAGAGAGAACCAGCAACAAGTTGATATGAGGTACATATACACTTGCAGAGAGATAGCTTGGTAGACTACCTCTCATTCACAGCATTTCTGACATTTTGAACCAGACAATGTCCAGTGTGTTATAGGATGCCTGGTCATGTTCTTTGTCTTCATACATTAGATCCCAGTACTTCACTCTGTTACAGCAACAAAACATCTATACACGTTTCTGAATGTCAGTTAGGAGACAAAACTGAAAGCATTTCAGAGTCAATAAACTATAGAAAATCAAACCATAGGAGAAAATGACAAATTATTTAAGGGATAGGAGAAATACATAGAATAGTGTAAGGACAGAATTAGTTAGAAAGAATCCAAAGATAAAGAAAGCTGCTTACAATAAAAGAAGAAGGAAATGTAATTTAAATGTACTACCATTTTATCCAGTAGAAATAAGAATTATGATGAATATTATAAGTATGATAGATGAGAATGCAGGGGGTATATTTTAAAGACAACTTTTAACAGTTAAAAATGTACCATGTATAAAAAAGAATAAAAAGATCAGGTACCAATGCTGTACTAAATATCACTGTTTGTGATAATCAGAAAAAGTTGTTTTCATGATGCATGTACTATGTCTCCTACCATTCACTTTTAAAAACAGGTCATATTAAATGTGCTATCAGGAATCTTCAGGTAAATTTGGAAAAACATTTTATATATTTTCCTATACTGTTGTCTTAGTTAGGGTTTTACTGCTGTGAACAGACACCATGACCGAGTCAACTATAATAAGGACAGCAGTTAATTGGGGCACACTTATAGGTTCAGAGATTCAGTCCATTTTCATCAAGGTGGGAGCATGGTAGCATCCAGACAGGCACAGTGCAGAAGGAGCTGGGCCTTCTATATCTTCATCTGATGGCCATGAGGAGAAGACCGGTTCTCATGTGATTAGGAAGAAAGTCACATTGTCCACCCTGACATAGACTCACTTCCTCCAAAAAGGTCATACTTAATCCATCAAGGTCACACCTCTAAATAGTGCCACTACCTGGCACAAGTATGTTCAGTCACATTCCACTTTCTGGCTCCCATAGGCTTTTTTAAACTCTTGAGTCTATGCCATGGGACTTACTTAGCAATAACATGGTATATATAAAAATATATTTAGTACAATTTCCAAACTCCCCATAGTCTATATCAGCCTTAACAATATTAAAAGTCCAAAGTTCAAAGTCTCTTCTGAAATGTATCCAGTCATTTAACTGTAATATCCAAAGCATGAAAGGAAACTCTAACTCAGCATCTCCATGTTGGATGTCAAAGGAGTTTTCAGAACTCTAGTTCCATTTTCATCTTTGTTGACTGAAACAAACTTTTTTTCTCCTGGGCTGTTTCTTCTCCCTGTTAGCAGCTTTCTCTGGCAAGTATCCAATAGTTTCAGCATTTTTAATATCTTGGGATCTCCAAGTCAACTTCAACTTTACACCTTCTTGTTCCACTGTTTAGGATCGACACATAATCTTCTGGACTCTTTGAAATGGCTTGGATCACTACTTCAGCTCTGCCGTCAGTAACATTGTAGGCTCTGATGGATATCACACCACTGCTGCTGCTGTTCTTGGTGGTCATCTTATGGTCCTTGCATCTCTAGTACACTGGGGTCTTCTACTATAACTAGGCTTCATCTGTAGCTTCTTATAAGCTCTCTTCATGATGTCAAACCTCATTTTTTTTTTTTTTTTTGCATGACTGGTTAAGTCCAAACAAAAGCATGGTCTCGCCTATAATAGCAATTCCCCACTCCTGGTACCAACTTCTGTCTTAGTTACGGTTTTACTGCTGTGAACAGAAACCACTACCAAGGCAACTCTTATAAGGACAACATTTATTTGATGTTGGTGCACAGGTTCAGAGGATCAATCCATTATTATCAAGGCAGGAACATATTTATATTCAGGCAAACATGGTACAGGAAGAAACGACAGTTCTACATCTTCATCTGAAACCCAGTAAGAGAAGTCTGACTCTCATGTGATTAGGAGGAGGGTCTCATTGTCTACTCCAACAGTGACATACTTCCCCCACTAAGGCCACACCCATTTCAATAAAACCACACCTATTAGTGCCATTCCCTTGCCCAAGCATATTTAAACCATCACAAACTGTCAAAAGGAAAAAGTATAAAAATGATTTGAATTTGAACTTGAAGTGGAATTTGAAAACAAGGAAAGGTAACATCATACTTGACAAAAGGATTTTTTTCCCCTACAGTTAATCATGGTGCTGAGCATAGAAATAATGATTATACAAGCAAAATCTCCACATGTAACATATTAAATAATTAACAACTAGACACAGAAAAGTCCATCATAAGGTAAGAAAAATTATTTTGTACACTTAAGGTGATTCCTTATTTGTTATTTGAACATATGTTTCTTTTATAAGGATATGTTAAATAACACAAATGTTTTACAAAATACAAAGTGAACATACTACTATGATGAGGAAGACCTTCTATCTTTTTACCTTTAATTAAGAAGAAAGAAATGATCCCATGTTTGAAACTGGTTTTATTTGCAACCATTGAAGCATACCAACAATGGGACTCAGAAGAGGAAGTCAGAGATGTAGATTGTTAATGCAGACGTAGAGGTGAACAGGTGAGCTGAAGTGATGACTTTGACAGTATTGGGTTGCAAAATATTGATATGCAGTGCTTGTGAAAGTTCCTTTGGTTCAATTTGATAAGAGAAAATTGTAAATATGAATAATATGTAAATATACTTTATGACAAAAATAAACAGCATCAAATAGGAAAAAAGATGTGAAAGAATGCTGAGTAAGTTAAAGAAAACTCAGAAAAGAGTTGGACTATGCAGAAACCTGAACTCTTTTTAAAGTGTAGAAATTTTATTGAAATTTCACACCTGTAAGACATGTTTAACATACTCAAATTCCTTGTAACATAGCTAAGACAAGTACAAAAATCACAGATGTTCAATAGACAGCTCTCCACAAAACACTCTAATTGGCAGATTGCATAAATTACATCAACCTGAGAAAATATATATTGGTATTATCTTTAACACATTGAATGCAATGTAAAGACTCAACCACTGTGGGTGGCATAATTCCCTAGGCAGGAGAACCTAGATTTTAATCATGGAGGAAGTGAATTGAACACCAGCATGCATGCATTCATTGCTGACTGCTCCTTAGTGTGCATGTGATGTGACTAGCTGTTTTAAGTCCCTACTGTCTTGACTTCCATGAAATGATGGACAACTTGAAGTGGTGGCTAAATAAACCTTCTTTATTAAGTTTATTTTTTCTAGCTAATTTATTACAACAATAGGAAAAAAACTAAAGATATTCATGGTGATAAATTCATGATTCTTTGCAAAACAAATAGGATAAATTCTGAAGTTCACAAGTTGTCTCTCTAGTGCTGTGATCTTGTATTCTGTTTCTACCAATATGTTTCCAACCTAAAAATAAGATAGGCAGATATTCCCTAGGAGTCAGGTATACAATACTTTAAGTAACCAGAAGTGATTTATTTTCCTGTAGCATCATTGGAAATATCTAATGCTGAAGTGAACATAGAATGGGACCAAGAAAAACTCAATGAGATGAAAGTGGTGAGTAGAAACCTGCTTAATTGAATTCAAAACTCTGTGCTGAGCCACATGGGCTACAATTGTGCATTTGGAATAGGCTAGAAATAATTAATCAGAAACTGACTGCATTCTCATCAAGTCAACAAAATAATTGGAAAGTACTCCAAAACTGGGATCCTGAACTCCTCTCTCATTCATTTCCTCTTACAACAAAATTAAAGATTTCCTTTTTTTTTCTGATTAGACCATTTACATCCTGCTGAATTCAAGTGATTTCTTGGAATATATATTGCTTGAGTTTTAAGTCTTCTTATATGTCTCTCTGCAAATGTCCTTGTATAACCTTTTTCTCAATCATGTTTTGTAATCTCATCCCTCTGGGGTCTCTACCTTGCCTGGGGACAAATTTGTCATCAAATATAATGCTGCTTATAGTATTTGTTATGTTTTGCTGTTGTACTTCCTACACAGTTGAAAGATGTTTAAGGATAATACACTGGTTCTATAGTACAATGATCTTAATTACTTCATAATGGATGGAGTTAACCACCATATCCATTCTGTAAAAAATCTAATAAATCATAACACACTACTCTCCAGATTATATACACACAGTGACCTATAAAATTTAATCTCAGAATATTGATTTTCAGAAATGTTTTTTATATATTTTAGTTTTAACCATCATATAAGAAGATTTTACAGACTTTTCATATGAAATTGCCAGGAAGCATGGACAGTAATGTGATATTTCTAAACATTTTTTTTTATTTCTTACATAGAAAAAATTAGCAGAGAATTTTGAATAACTGAGAATTTAACAATGTGAATCTGAATCTATCTTGTTTGTTTAGGATATGCCTTAGTATCTTAGAATAAGTACGTGTGTGTGTGTGTGTGTGTGTGTGTGTGTGTGTCTGTCTGTCTGTCTGTGTGTCTGTGTATCTGTGTAGGACATATATATGAATATGTATTTGTATGTGAAATAATGGAACATACACACAGACACACACACACAAATGTCTGTCTTTGTAGTTTTGTGCTAGCAAAAGATAGTTTTCCACAGGATTTGACTATAGACGGTGTTATTCATCATTTGCAGATGGGTTCTGAGATTTTGAAATAAGGAGCAAAATCTTCCAGGACATAGGACTGGATTCAAATGTACCATTGTTGATGGAAATTTAGGCAGCCTAATGACTGATACAGATGCAGTTCTGTGTATCTGTCTCTTGTTTGCTTGTCTGTCTTCCTTTCTATATTGCTACCTGTTGAATTTCTGAAGCAGTGTTTTAAAATTATTAGCACAAAATCACCTTGAATTCAAACTTTGAAACTCCATTTTTTCCAAGATAGATTCCAATATAGAGCGCAAGTGCAATCTCTTGCTTTATGAATTAATTAGCAAAGCCTTAAAGTCAAGTACATTATCTGCTTGCTTGTCTCTTTACTCTGTTTTGTAACTTATTACCAGTACTTCTCACAATTGTGCTATACATATTACCAAGTAAAATCCAAACCACAGAATTCTTTCTGTTCATTCTTCCTGAGAAAGCTAAGCAGATTCTGTGGGTTGGGTACAGGAGCTTAAAATCTTCTCAAAATATCCCCTTCATCTTAATGAAGACTCTAAATGCTGTGCCCCCAAACTTCCATCAGATGAATTTTCCATGACACTGTCCTGTCCTTTTAGGAAATGACACATGCTATTCAGCACCTAACTGAATTTTATTTGTTGAATATAATTTGGACATTGCAGAGCGTCTCAGCTGTCTGTAACACCCTGAGTAATCACACCATTGCTCAGTAGGCTAAATTATTTTAAGCCTTTTTAAAAAATAGCTTCTCCACTTTCCTTAGGTTTGTTCAGGAACAGTCTCCATGAAAACTACTCCTAATTTAAAGAAAACTAAGGCATTCCTCACCACTGACAAGGAAAATGGCTCTTTCTGGCCAAATCATAGAAATGAGCCTCCTTAAGTACCTTGCACCTTTAAAAGCTGACATTATTGCAGCGAAGCCTGAATGGTACCTTGTCAGCATGGAATAACCAGACTGGGCCAAGTTGTCATTTCTGACAGGTCAGTGTAATGAGCAAAAGAACGCTGAGTTTGTCTAAAAGTTTTCCCTCGCATCAGCAGGGTAGAGCTGTTTGGGGCGATAACAGCTCCTTGTATGTGACTCATTAAATGTGTCATATTATCAAATGTGTGGTCCACACTATCTCAGCCACCACATTTATGCTTTGTCTCTTCCATGCACTCCTAAACATTTTTTGATCGCTTTAAAAAAAAAAACTTTGGAAGGTGTCCAGATTACAGAGCTTTGGGGATTTGGACATTAACAGTATTACGGAATCAGATGAATGCCCAATATGATGGTTATTCTAAAACATATCAGGGATATAAGTTAGCATAACTTAATGTGGAATTCCCTCCAGGCATCTTCCTTCCTACTCTGTGGATTCCTCAGGTGACTGGCTTATTTATCACTACAAAACCTTAGAATAAGAATTGGGTGGAACTAGCATGAAATTGTGCTTCTCAGTTAGACTGTGGTACTGGATTACAAAGTCCCCCATTGGCTGTGTCAAGACTCCTACTCCATCTACATTTAGACCCAGAAGCACCTGTGTAGTGATTGGCCATATCATGAATACAGATTCCTTTGTCCACACAGAGAACTGCTTGAAGGTGGTGCTCTTTCCATCTCTTCAACCTGCTATGCTACCTCTTACTCTTGCCATGCACCAAACAACACAAAACATTTTTCCCTGCTTCAGAAAATTTTAGTTAATGTTCCTGACTAATTAAATTCTTACTCTAGTCATGATTAATGTAACAAATAATTACAGCTTAGATCTAATATAGATACAAGTAATTGTTCTGCCCACAGAGAGTCGTGACTAACAATTAAACATAGCTTTTAAAGCTGAAGCAGAGGCTGGGAGGGGCGACCTTCCACTGACCTGCCTCTTGCTAACACTGAATTTCTCTTCCTTTCTTCATTACTTTGAAGGTGGCAAGGCTTTCCATTTGCCTGTTTGTATTATTCTACTCCTTGTGATGTTAGATGTTCCCCACGCCTTACATTTATTGCTCTTCCACTATACCACTGGCTGTTATAGTAGCAGACAGAAATGAATGGGGACTTATGGACTGAATTGTCTCCAAGAAGGAAAATGTAAAATTACTCCTCCACAACACAGTAACACACCTGCACCCTAGTTCGTCAGATTTTTACCTGCACACCTATGCCTTTAGCAGGTGTTCTATACTACTAAAGAAAGGACTGTGTTCTACAGTACTAAAGAAAACTGATTCTGAGTTAGGGAAGAAGTGGTACACTGGCCTCTAACAATAACATTGGCAGCTAGAGAAAACACTCACAAAGCCTCTTGAGGATTCTCAATGTACTGAAGGAAAATGCTCCTACTTTTATTAAATACCTGATGAAATTAGAAATTGATAATATTCATACATTTCTCATCTATATTCCCAAGTAAGACTTCAGATGAATGGCTTACTGAAAAATTTGTTTCCATATTAAATGCATTAAATTATGTCTTTATTTATGTTCTTTACAATAATAAAAATTCTGTTTTCAGAGTATTATTAATCACAGAGTATTATTATCTTTATAAGCTAAAAGTTCAATAATAAAAAATAACATTGTATTAAATGTCTGCTTATTATTATTGTAAAATGTATATTTTTGATGCACAAAATATTTTGTTTCTGCAGCAAATATTTTTAAAATACCCAGAGCTTTTTCTCTGATATATCACAATCTAGTATATAACAGAGTATAATTTTACTATCTCAGTTTCACACAAAGATTTGAAACCCAAATCCAAACTTTTCTTTGCATATATCACATTATTACCTGAAATACACTCACAGCTGTGTGATAATTTTATTTTATTGAATGTCTTATATGAAACTGGTTTGGGGACTGATAATCAAATTTCAATCTTTTCAAACTTTTTTCTACTTCACTAGAAAATGTACATGTAATCCAAGAGTGTTATTCAAAACAAATTTCATATCACCTCTGTGAGGCAGCTACTTATCTGCAATGTTCAGCTGACATTGCAGATGTCTGTCCAGGTATATACTCCATATGTACACACACACACAAATGATCCCTCTATACACAAACACACAAGCACATGCCCACTGGCTACCTGTGGCCTCACATTCTCACTCCAACAGGGAGAGTAGAATGCTCTGATCCAAGATGACTTTGAACAAGAGAGTGTGGACAGGTAGATCATTTCTACAGAATGAATACATAGTCCATACTCAAATGAGCTTATTGTAACTTTTAACAATGGAATTTGGCCCTATTGTTCAGTGATAAATGCAGAATTACTCAAGAAAATCTCATTTTTCAAACGCTAATACATAGAAGGTCACAAGATATGGTCAAAGCTATCTCCAGATGCGCAAGAGGAAGTAGATTTGGAAGCATAGCCAATACCCAATTCTAGTAATGAAATATTTTACATTTTATATTTAATAATGAATATATATTCATTTTATAAGGCTCCCCAAATTCTTTAATCACCAATTAAATAATTTATTTGATTGTCTTTTAGCTTCATGCATCTAAGATATCTTGAGCCAAAATTTATAGTATGTTTCTAACTTTAAAAGGCAGAGTATCTGAGTATAGTACTTGAATTATAGCAATAGCTCAGCCTGAAATAACGTAACTAAAACATCTCTGTCCTTTTCTAAATTTATCAAAGTAGATATAAATTTCTATTATCATCTCTAATGGATTAAAAACAATTCCCTTACTCCATCACATGAACATGTTTCTATTAGAGTTTTACAGGAATATGCAGGACTCAAGCCCTCCAGGTTAGAAAGAAAATCTGAGAGAAGCTATAAATGGGCTGAATAGTAAACAGTTTTATTTTTCTATGTCAAATGTTTTCATACATATACACATATATACATACATATACATTATATATATATATATATATATAATGGCCATGTGTGTCCTATCATCTTTACACTGAAAAGCAGAGAGCAGAGTGTTCCGATATGAGAAATATGTGCATGCTAGCGTGTGTATGTTTGTGTGTGTGTGTATGTGTATGTGTGTGTGTGTGTGTGTGTGTGTAAGAGAGAGAGAGAGAGAGAGAGAGAGAGAGAGAGAGAGAGAGAGAGAGTAAGGCAGTGTCTGTGTATACATATGTATGTATTTGCTGTCAGCATGTGATATCTCTGACATTCTATGCCCTTATCACTAGGCTACTGCTCATGTTTTTCCACAATCCAGGAAATAACAAGGAAAACAAAAATCTTAATTTTCTCTAACTTTGGGATATACTGAAAAAAATATTGTAACCTTTATTTCATTGGAAGGCCAAAATTAATATTTTTTTCATTTTCGCATACATACTAGTTATCTGCTCCTTTCAAGTTAGTTTTGTGGGATTTCATTCTTCTCTCTATTTACTTTATTTTTCACTCTAGATTCCAAAGTTACTGCCATATCTACAGAATCCAGGCATATTCTTGTTCTTCCACATTATATGTCAATCCCAATGGAGTTGTAATGATAGATATCATATGATCCACAAATTCATGACTTTTTATCTATTAGGTCTTTGTAGAAAAGTGTTTATTGACTCTCAAGACTTCTGCCTCACATACTACATGAGGCAGACCCTTACCCCAAATCCCTTTCTGAGGAAAGACAGTCCATCCATCCCATATCTGGTACACTGTTGGGGACTTTTTTTCCATCAGCACTATGAAGGGGTTTACACTCCTTCTCAGACATACCATGAGGATGGTCATTACTTGTGGGTTGATTCCCTGGGGATAGAAACTTTTTTTTCTATCTCACTGACTCATCCATTCACATTATTTAATAACCAATGAGTAACATGTATATTGTAGAAAGAATAAATAATTTCAAGTTTGTTCTCCAGAAGAACAAAATATAGCCTCTAACAAATATTCCTCATCTTAGGCAATCTTGCCTATATTCAACCTTTATTCTTTTGTTTCTAGTTTGATAACAATCATGTCTCTCATACATGACTTTTGTGAATACCATGCTAATAACAATTATATAGCAAGAAGCACAAAAGCCAAACAAAGGAACCCAGAAATTAAGCAATAGTTTCTGAATGTAACAGGCAGTTGGTTGACTTTATTGAACTTCTGAGTTCTGGAATGTAACTATGGCAGTTTCCTCTAGATCGAGTCTAAATCCCTATACAAGAAATAACTGATGACATTTAGAGAAATGGAGGATATTCTATACTTTTTTGATGGGACCGAAGCCATGGGGTAATATAAAGATGCTGTGTTTGGAGTTCCAACATATAGACAGTCAGTATAAATTTCATTAGATACTTCCGTGATAATGGGTTAGAAACATCCATCATTTGTAAATAATGCTGCTAAACTACTTTTCTGAGTCACTCTATTTGTCTCACACAACTTGGAGAAATTATCTCCCCATAGTTTGTCTAGTTGCTTCATTTGTAATGACAACAAAGTCCCTTTTGGCTCTTTACTCTTCTCAGTTGCCTGATGTTTGATATATACATTTTTAATTTTGTTCTCATTTTATTATTTTCCATTTCAATAACTAAATTTTTAATAATAGAGGGAAAGCAATATATCAATAGATTAGTGTACTTAAGGTTATATAGTTCATTCTATAGCTATTTGTGACCATTACTTACTGTCCAAAAGAACAAACATATCATCAGACCTTTCAGTAGATATTGTGATATGATAAGACATAGAAATAAAGAGAAAAATTGTTGACTGGGAAAAATTATTTATGAAGCATGATTCATTCTCTCTCTCTCTCTCTCTCTCTCTCTCTCTCTCTCTCTCTCTCTCTCTCTCGTTCTTTCTCCCTGCTTAGGGAGTTAGACTCATCTTCAGAAACAGTACAATCTGCCTTTATATCTTGATAATTTACCTCCCAAATAGATGTGTTAAAATGAAAGACAGCATTCCTTTCTTTCTGTATGGAAAGCACTTCAATTCCTTGAAAGATTTATCATCATAGACTAATCAAGCAGATAAGCAGCATTCAAGATATCGTTTGACTATTCATGTGAGACACTGCTAGAAAATTCACTCATCCATGACAAAGTTCAAAGGGCCCCCCCTTTTTTTTAATTCTATGGTATGATGATTTGAATAAGAATGATATCCAAAAGTACAGATACTGAATACATATACATATTTGATGCAACTATTTGGGAAGGATTTGTCTTTGCTTCAGTATTTGTATTATGCCCCTTTTCCTCTTTTTTGGAATGGTAATGTATTCTGTGCCATTGTACCTTCAAAGCATGTAATTTACTTTTTGGTTTTGATTGTACAGGAGTTACAATTAAAGAGTTCCTTGAGTCTCAGAAGAGACTTTATAGTGTTGAGATTGTTATCTCTTTTGAAGGTGCACTAAGCACATTTTCCATTATGATATGGCAAAAAGTCTATGGTAGTAGACTAGCTACCATTCTAGTAGACTAGCTAGTAGAATGTGGTGACTTTAATGAAAATGGACCACATAGGCTCGTATGTCTAAATATTTTTCCCCTCCAGTAGTGAAACTAATATTTAGGAAGGTTTAATATCTTTGGCCTTGTTGAAGAAAGTATGTCACTTAGGGATGAACTTTGATAATTCAAAACCTCTTGACATTCCCAGTTAGGTCCCTCTAACTCATGTTTGCAGATCGAATATAAACTTTCCACTATTGTCCAGTGTTGAACCTTCCTGCCTGCCTACTGCTATGCTCTGCTCTGAGCATGATCTCATGGTTCCAGAAGGTTAGAGTGCACAGTGACTAATTAAATGTGTTTTTTATGTTACCTTGTTCATAATACTTTATCACAGCAATAGAAAAGATTTCAGACAGCATGTCAATTGAACTATATTGACAATAAGTCAATTGAACTAAAGACTACCCTGTAATTTGAAACTGTATTTTAATATTTAAATGTTTGTTTTGATCTTTCATAAGGTCAAAATTAAAAAATCTGTCAATAGCATGCCAACACTTAAACCTCCAGTTTCATGTTGTACTCAATTTGACATTTTGTGGTCTGTTAACTGGTAATTCTGGCTTATACCTAAGCAACTATTATCCTGATGATTATTGTAGTGATATAATTTGTTTCTTTTTCAAAAAAATAGAAAAAGATTCAGGAATTGCCACTGAGCCTTCTTTGTTACTTAGCTTCAATGAATCTGTAGATTGTTGCATTGTTATCCTTTACATTACAGCAATACAACTAATGTCCAGTTATAATTGAATACACACCATGTTCGTCTTTCTGGGTCTAGGTTACTTCACTCAGGATGATTATTTTTTTAGTGCATCTATTTGTCTGCAAAGTTCATGATGTCATTTTAAAACAGCTGGTTAGTATTCTATTGTGTAAATGCACGATTACAGGTGAGGTGGGGCCAGGCTGGGGTAGAAGCAAGGAAAGAGACCTAGAAGACATGATTAGAACTGGAGACAATTGTGAAAATCTTTTTCAATGGAACTCCCTAAAACTTATGAGTATAACCCAAGAAAAGATTCATAGTAATAGAGGTTATGGAGTCTGAACTGGCTACCTTCAGTAACCAGGCAAGGCTTCCATAATGAAACTGGGACAACCACAAACTCCTCAACTTACAAGTTTTTCTGCCTGGAAGATATGCTGGGCTAAAGTTGGCATAAAACTTGTGGGAGTGGCCAACCAATGTCTAGTCCACCCTAAAACACCTGCCATAGAAGGGAGCCAGCATTGCCTAGAGGACCAGGAACCAGAGGTTGGATAGCCCAGAGATTTTGGATAGAACCAAATATGATTGACAAAAAGTCAATGATTTCTAAATATATTCTTCTATGCTCATAGACTGGGGCCTAGCATAGTCATCATCATAGGAGTTTTATCTCAAAACTAAATGTGGCAGTTGTAGAAACCTACAGCCACACATTAGGCAGAATTTGAAGAATCCTACCCAAGGTGGAGAGGAAGGATTGTAGGGACCAGTGGATCAAGGATACCTGTAGGTATCAAGGACATGTCCCACAAAATCAGTTGAGCAGAAATCATAGAGGCTCACAGAGTCTGAAGTGGCAATCAGGGAGCCTGCATTTGTCTGAACTAGGTCCTCTGCATATATCTTATGGTTGTATATCTTGTTCTTTTGGGACCCCTAAAAGTGGGTAGGCTTGTCTCTGACTCTTTTTCCAGCTTTTGGAGCCCTTTTTCTCCTACTGAGTTGCCTCCTCCACCCGTTATATGAGGGATGTACCTAGTCTTATTCTAACCTGTTATGCCATGCTCAGTTGATATTATGAGATCTCTGTTCTTTTCTGAAGGGAAATATAGGAGGATTAGATCTGGAAGAAAAGAGAGGTGGTAGGAACTGGGTTAGTGGAACAATTGGAGACTGTGGTCAGGATGTAATACATGAAAGAAGAATGAATAAATACACACATGAATGAGTAAATAAATGAATAAATAAAGAAGTAAATAAATAACTAGGAAAAATGAACAGAGAATAAACAATTAGAAGAGGGGGCTTAAATGCTTTCCATCCTCAATGTGTGAAAATGTAGTTATAAAATGGCTGAGAGATGTAGGTATATAAGAGAATTTATGTGTAAAAGACCTCAGGTTTAATAGACTTGACATTCTATTATGACTTTTGTTTGTATTGTTTCAAACTTTCACACATGGATATAATGTGTTATAATCAAATGTGTCTTTTATTCCTTATATTTCAATTCCTTTCCTATCTCTCCCATCACTAACAGCTTCTTTTGCTATTAAGAAAAACAAACACAAAATTCATTGTTGTCTCTATGTGCATGGTTGGAATATCTTCTGCTGTAGAATCTCAATGGTTCCATCACTTTCTGTATTTGGTTATTTTATTTATTTACATTTCAAATGCTATCCCCCATCCCAGTTTCCTCTCTACCAACCCCCTATCCCCTCCCGCACCCCTGCCTCTATGAGGGTGCTCCCTTACCCATCCACCCACTTCATCTCAGCACCCTAGCATTCCCATATGCTAGGTCAATGAGCCTCCACAGGACCAAGCCTCTCCCCTCCCATTGATGCCAAATAAGGCAATCATCTGCTACATATCCAGCTGCAGCAATGGGTTCCCCCATGTATACTTTGTGGTTGGTGGTTTAGCCCCTGGGAGTTTTGATGGAGTCTGGTCGGTTGATATTGATGTTCTTCCTGTGGGTTGCAAACGGCTTCAGCTCCTTCAGTCCTTGCCCTAACTCTTCCATTGGAGTCCCTGCTCTGAGTATTATGTTTGCTTGAGTGCATACAAATCTGTGTTCCTCAGGCTCTGGCAGAGCCTCTCAGGGTACAGCTATATCAGGCGCCTGTCTGTAAGCACTTCTTGGCATCTGCAATAGTGTCTGGGTTTGAAGTCTACAGATGGGATGGATCCCCAGGTAGGGCAGTCTCTGAATGACCTTTTATTCAGACTCTACTCCACTCTTTGTCCGTGCATTTCTTTTTGGCAGGAGAAATTCTAGATTATTATTCTTGAGGTGGAAGGGTGGCTCCAATCCTCAACCAGGGGATGTTCCTATACACTGGATATGGTATCTGTAGGATCTATCTTGCCTTTGTTGGGTATTTCAGATAATATCCTCCCTGTTGGGTCCTAGGAACCTCTTGGGTCCCAGGCATTTGGAACTTTCTAGTGACTACCCCTAGTTATCCCTCCGCCACTGCTACACGCCTCCTTTCAAATTCTTTAACCTCTGTACTTCTCCCCATCTCCTCCCATAGTAGAAATGGCCCCTCTTTTTCCTCCCCCTTCTCTCTCCCTCTCAGATCCCTCTCCCTCTATTTCCCAATATTATTTTATTCCCTCTTCTGAGTAGGACTGTAGCATCCACATTTTGGTGTGGTTTTCCTTCTTTGGTTTCATATGGTCTGTGAGTTGTATCATGAGTACTCTGAACCTGTCTGTCTTCCTTTCTTTCTTTCTTTCTTTCTTTCTTTCTTTCTT
>NW_021604688.1:7691516-7696675 GCF_004785775.1 Grammomys surdaster | reverse complement strand
TCTCTCTCTCTCTCTCTCTCTCTTTCTTTCTTCCTTTCTTTCTTTCTATTTTGGCTATTATCAACTTATCAGTGAGTACATACCATGTGTGTTCTTTTGTGACAGGGTTACCTCACTCAGGATGATATTTTCAACTTCCATCCATTTGCCTGTGAATTTCATGAAGTCATGGTTTTTAATAGCTAAGTAGTACTCCATTGTGTAAATGTAGGACATTTTCTGTATTCATTCCTCCATTGAGGGACATTGGGGTTGTTTCCAGCTTCTGGTTATTATAAATAAGACTGCCATGAACATAGTGGAGTATGTGTCCTTGTTATATATTGGACCATCATTTGGGTATATATGCCCAGGAGTAGTATAGCTGGGTCCTCAGATAGAACTATTTCCAGTTTTCTGAGGAACTGCCAGATTGATTTCCAGAGCGGTTATACCTGTTTGAAAGTTATGCCTTTGGCAATTTATGGCTTCTGGCAGGTAGATAAAATTGAAGTTTTGTGGGAGACAGTAGGAAAAATGTTAGCTATGTTTGATTAGATTGTAAAGAAACAAAATTGGCAGATCATAGACTTTCTCCCAAGAGGGTTTCGAGTATATGTTTTAGAGAATAATTTGCCTATGCAGGGAGTAATTTTCAAGGAACACAGTGGCAGGATACAGAGATAATGAATATACCTCAGATTCTAAGAAATAAATCCTAAATAGCATAATATAAGCATAAAGGATAATCCAGAGTAGAAACACAAACTGGACAAACTCACAGAAAACAGCACCATCTATTCCCACAGAAAATGTTGGGGTTGGTCATATATGGTTTTAGATTTGCTTATTCTACAGAGTATGAAGAGGTAACACTTGGAATAGTGGAATTCAGTGCAAGCAGATAATATTATGCAATAATACAGGGTGGAAAGCTGAAAGAGTTCCTGCCCAGTCAGTGTATTAAGAAGCTCTGGAAACTTTTTGACTTGGATAGGAAGGAGACTGCACTTATCCCCCAGGAAACTACAGATAGATAATACATCTTGGAGCAAGCGATAGATACTTCTTTTCAACAGTATAACCATTAGTAATTGCCCTGCCATTTTCCTATGAAGAGATCTTCACCAATCCTCCCTTAAACAATCCTACTTACAACCATTAATCCCTCAGAAAGCAAGAGAGGAAAATAGATGTGCACATTAGGAAGTATGGTAAGGGCAAAGATAGTATGAGAAGGGGTGTATACAATACTGGTTCATTATAAATATCTACAAAATATCTTAAAGTAATCTATTTTATGTATACTGAATAATAATGAATAATAGTATAATATAGAGAACTGGAATGTGTTTCATACAAAGAAGAAAAGAATGAGAAAGGAAAAGAAAGACAGAGACAGGAGGAGAAGAAAGAGTAGGAGAAGAGAGAGAGAGAGGGAGGGAAAGAGGGAGGGAGGGAGGGAGGGGTAGGAAGAGGGAGAGGGAGAGGGAGTGGGAGAGAGAGAGAGAGGGAGAGAGAGAGAGAGAGAGGGAGAGAGAGGAATAAAAATGATACTGGAAAGGTGCACTTGGCTCAGCAAGCTAATGTGAAAATAATCCATGCTTTGTCACCATTTGGATTGCCCTTCCAGGCAGAGGTTGTGTTCAATGAGACTCAAGTTGAAAGCATTTCTCTGGTCTCATTTAAAAGGTTATACATAATGAGATTTCTGCCATGGTGGGAAAGTTAAAAATTCTGGGTGAGTTGCCAAATCTTTTGATTGCAAAAAGTGCTTTTAATATACTACAGAGCATTTGTCTTTGCTCACAGCAAAATGCCAGAGCCCTACTTCCCTTTCAAGACCTGATATTCTCCACAGCACCATTTATCTTAAATTCCCAGGCAGAATTCTCTTTAAATCCACTGGAGGAGCTGTGAGCAGGTGTGTAAGGCTAGAGCCTCCAGTCCAGTGAGGGGCAATCTGCAGCCTTTCTGATCTCTAGGAATTCCTGTACTCTGACAAGGACTGCATGATCTGCTTTTGTGCAGCCAACATTTATTTGATGAACACTGTGAGTATGAATCCACATACATAAAAGTGGCAGCACATGACAAAAACTCCCCAAATCATTTCTGAATCCTAGAATATTCACCAACATTTGCAAGAGTTTGAGCAAAACTTGTAAAGGAAGAGAAGTGAAGAAGTATTTATTTTCTTTTAAGGCAGTAAGGATTGGTCACTGTGCTTACTTTTCCTATTTAAACATAAAATTATACATAATAATATAGAAATTGCTTTGAGTATAACGTCAAACATCATCTAATGACATTAGTCCCATATATTGTCCCTGGAGGGAAAATAAGAGTCGGAGTGATTAAATCAGTTTAAGACCCCCTACTCTTTGTGGAATATGAACAAAGGCAAAGGTACATAAACCATAACAATGAAAAGTGGCTTGTTCACTCCTGGTAGCTTCCAGAGATGATTCTTCCCAGTTCTGCACTTCTGACATCCCTGCCCTTGCTTCAGAGGCATATGTACGGTCGTTATATACATAGCTAGGACAGCTACAGGTGGGTTACTTCTACCTATCCTGCTCCTGCCTAGACCATGTCACTTGCTCCATCTCCCAAGAGATTAGTTTTGGTAGAATCTCTGTGAAATATTTGCTACTCATCTTTAGAAGTCAAACTACACAATGAGCTGCTTAGCATTTTGAAAGTACTTCTTTCATGGACTCTCAATTAAAACTGACGGGTCTCATCCCATGATTGATCATGGGATGGATTCTAGCCTTTTTTGAATGCTCTTCATTTTCTACTACTTATGTTGCTCTTAAAAACACACAGAAACTTATAGCTTATTTTAGTTTTAGTTAGAAATTTCCTGATACATAGTGATATTGAGTGTTCAGCCATCAACCCACTGATCGTCATGTGATTTATAAGGTTTATTTGAGTCCTATGGTGTATATCTAAATTTTTCTATTTATGAGTTGTTTCATGTTTATTTATTTTTTCATATCGACCCATTAGGTTATATATCACTTATACATATTCACCATAAACTTTACATTGTATGTACATAGTACTGTATTTTATTTTTGCATTACAGGTTTTCTTTTTAGTTTAGTATGAACCTTGTTATCTGATTTTAGCTTTGTATGCTTTTGATCATCTTCCAGAATTCACTTTGCCGATGAATATCGTAGATCATTTTCCTTGTATTTTCTTCTGATAGCTTTACAGTTTCTAATGTTTTTATTTAAGTCTTTTATCTATTTTGAGTTGATTTAGTAAGGAATGTGAGAAGATATTTAATTGCATTATTTAGTACAGATGTTCCAACTTTTTCCAGAACTGTCTGTCAAAAAGACTTGCATATTGTTGATGAGAAATTAAATTTTAGTATATACCTTCCAGGAAACAGACTGGAAATTTCTCAAAATGATCAAAATACAATGAAAATGTTATTCATCAATCCAACTAGGTCTATATCCAAACAAAAGAATCAGGACTTCAAAGCAAGTTTTTCCTCCCATAATGGCTGCAGAGTTACTCAAGGAATGATATCAATGCTTGTATCGCTCAGTGCATGAATGATTAAGAAGAACTAGTATACTGCATGCAAAATAGAATGCACAGAGTTAAACTTGATTGCCCAAAGTGCATATAAACAGGGAAGAAAATGAACTACATGAAATAAGCTAGCAGTGAAAAGACAAGCACTCCATGATCTCAGTTATGTATAGAAAAAAATAGAAGCAAATAAAAATTGAGAGTACAACAGTAGTTTTGGCACATAGCCAGGAAACACATAGGAAGACTTTGGTCCAAAAATGAAGATTTAACAGGTAAGCAGAAAGACTCAAGTCATTAGTTGTACAGAATTGTGGCTGTACTGTTCACACATAGTCTTCCCTAAAACAAAGATGAATGTAGTTTTAGGCCCTTTGAAACCAAGTAAGTAATGATTCTGTGAGTTAATTCACATGCTAACTTCACTTGGCCACTCCAAAGTATGTGCATGACTTAAATCCTTAGATTCTGCATCATGCATGTGCAAAGGCTTTATTTTTCACTTCAAAAGAAGATAAAAAGCAGTAGGGAAGTAAATAGGAGAAATAAAAAGAGATGGATAGAAAAAAGGGCAAGGAGGGGTGAAGGCAGGTGATATTTACATTTTAGGTTGACACATACATAGTTTGAGAGTGGAAAGAACATTCGTTTTCCATTTATAAAGATTTCTGGGAAGATCTTCACTCTGAAAAGCTTTGTGAATTATGCAGTGAATGTTCTTTGTTGAAGTCTGCACAAGGCCCTAGTCAGGGAGCATTGTGTGGAGTGGGCAAAAGTTGGCATGACAGATGTGAGCTGAAGATTTATAGAGAGAATTAAAATTTGCATCCTTACTGGCAACCATTTGGTTGATGGCTAGTAATACTGTTCTTGGAGGTGTAGCTTGCATGTCTGGCATCTAGAGAACAAATGGCTTCAGCTTATGCTGACCTTGACATCATTATGAATTATTTTAACAAGGCAAAACTTGGGAAAACATATCTAATGTATGAGATTTGAGCGGCTAAAGGCAGCAGCTGGAGTAAAGGTCTTCTCTGTCTGTTTACTGGGTTCTGGACTTATGCCAGGCATTCAAAACTAGCATGAATATGTAGATTATTTTGCCACCAACCAAGTTAGTACTAGGGTTTGGAATTCTTATCCATGAATACTTGCAATAACCTGTAAATTTTAAAAGGATGAGGAGCAGAAAGTTATTAAAATATTCACAGTATTATAATTTATGGAAACATGAGAAGCAACTTGTGAAGGAAACCACATGTCATAAGATATTGTCACAAGTAATTGTACCACAGGAAGAACTGCGTTCACCACTTGACTCTCATTCTGGTTTGGCTATTTGAGTACAAGATATACTATTATACAAGAATAAAAGGTAAAAATTATGTTGATCCTGTGCCTCTTCCTTCCTGAAAGAGAGAAATGGTTCCTCTGGTTCTTTCTGGCTTAGAAAGTGTATAAGTTAAGTAATCGAAATAGGAGGGAGACACAAAAATCTAGAGAGGCCTAAGGTGTAAATCAGAAAGGATAGGAATGGGAATGCAAAAGGTGTCTAGTGTTCAGAATGCTCTCTCTCTCTCTCTCTCTCTCTCTCTCTCTCTCTCTCTCTCTCTCTCTCT
>NW_021604688.1:7689581-7691506 GCF_004785775.1 Grammomys surdaster | reverse complement strand
TCTCTCTCTCTCTCTCTCTCTCTCTCTCTCTCTCTCTCTCTCTCTCTGTCACTCTCTCTCTCATGCACTAGAATGTTTGTGTCTGTGTGTGAATATGCAAATGTATTTGTATGTACATATGAGGGTGTGCAAAAGCATCATAAAATAAGAAAATGCCTCCTGTCTTCATTTCCTACCTTGGATCCCCTCACAATTAGACTGTAAGTGTAACATGAAATAAATATTTTCCCCCAGAAGTTGTTTTGGGTTAAGGTGTTTATCACAACAATAAAAGCTTACGTTAGGCAGCCATCATGTGCTAAGGCCTATATTTAACTTCCAGAAAAGAGGGAAAGGAGAATGAGAATGTTATGATGACAATAAACCAGAGACTCAGTGCATATTCTACTTAGTAAAGGTCAGAGTATTATGTAATCAGCATAGAACAAATTTGAGAGTGATGAATATGTTTTTTAAAGAAGTTTATTCCAGGTGTGTGGCATTCACTTTTATAATTCTAGATTTAGGAGGTAGAGATAGAATGAAAATTTCAAACTTATTTCAGATACATAGTGACTTTGAGGCCAGAATGTACTACAGAGAAATATATATATATATATATGTATATATATATATACATATATATATATATATATGTGTGTGTGTGTGTGTGTGTGTGTGTGTGTGTGACTGTATGGTATTTATGCTTATGAATATGTATCTATCATCATGTAAACATACATGTCATAATGTATGCATATACATCATACATGTGTGTATATATATATAAATAAACACACACTCTACTTATGTATACAACATACACATATACAAAAAAACATAGAATGAAAATTAGTGAACAGTTTAGTTTATTTCTGTATACATTCAAAGATGTTTATGTCAATATGCTGGTCTAGCGTGTCCAAGTTCCTTTTTGTTGCTGTAGAAAGGTCATTGATCTAAAGAGTAAAGTGCACTTGTGGAGTGAAAAGAAGTAACTCTTAACCAGAACCATTTTCTTTGGTAGATCTTTCCATCTGTGAATGCATAAAAAGTTTGAATAATACATTTCACAAATTATTACATGAATGTGTCAGCAGCAAGTACCCATCGTCAGTTAGCCAGGGTTATATGAGTCCTGAGATGCAAAGTATAGGTTAGCTGGTATATGAGAAAGATAGAAAATGCTTCTAATTTTTTGAGATCCTTATGCAGATGACTGTTTAAGCAAGCTTACAAAAACTAATCAAAATATTAGACCCATGAAGACAAAAAAGATGAAAGCCAGATCTCTGATGTTGATTTGAACTGTGAAGAAGAAATAAAACACTTTGCATTACAAATGTCATGAACTAAATCTTTTCATAAAAAATTCCTTTACATTTCACTTCAAGTGTTTGAGTCATCATTAGTTCATACTTTGTTTATTGAAAAAAATATGGTAAGTTGTTCCCACCAAGTGGATGTAACCTAAAGGGGAAAGACAGTAGAAAGTATAAGACCAATTGTAAGAAGGGGGACAGTACAAAAAATACAAGGAGAAATGAAAGGCAACTTTTCAAGTGGATGTGTAATTTCAAACACCTAGTGTTAATTTGGACCACATGTGGGACTAAAGAGCCATTATATGTTTGGATTCAACACATGAATCCCTAGACTTGATGGTCAGTGTCTTACTGAGGATCCAATGTTTTCCACCCAAGAATAGCTCTCTTGGGTATGGATAGGGTGAAGCTACTGCAAGAAACTAATCATTCTCATCTGATGGAGCAAAGACTGATAAGAGATGCTCCTCTGCTGATTTTTTGCTTCCATGTGCCCTGAGAACAAAGTAAATATGAAATAAATATGAAGCTTTTCTTTTCTCTCCTCTCCTCTTTTTTTCCTTTTTCCTTTCCTTTCCTTTCCTTTCCTTTCCTTTCCTTTCCTTTCCTTTCCTTTCCTTT
>NW_021604688.1:7600664-7689571 GCF_004785775.1 Grammomys surdaster | reverse complement strand
TTCCTTTCCTTTCCTTTCCTTTCCTTTCCTTTCCTTTCCTTTCCTTTTCTCTTTTTTCTCTTCTCTTCTTTTCCTGAAGACACTCATGTAGCTCAATCTGACCTAGAACTCACAATATGGCTGAAAATTATCTAAAACTACCGATTCATCTGCCTTCATGATCTTCAGACCTAGTCACAGGCCTGTGCTAGCATACACAGTTTTTTTGGTACTAGATCTCAAACCCAGGCCTTTAGTAGCACTAGTTATTATACCAACTGACTTAGACCACAGGCCCCCAAATTTACCAATTTTAAAACAGATATTTCTGTGATGAAAATTTTATAACATTCAGAGTCAAATCTGGTAAAATACTCATGAGTATTATAAAGACAAAATATTTGTAGTTTTTGTTATAGCATTTGTAACTTTAATTGACATTCATCTGTAGTTTTAACTTGATGCAAGCATGTAAGGAATATCTACGAAGTGCCTGTTATACCCATGAATATGCTTAGGTATACAGAAGATGTTAAATCACCCTTAATTTTAAATTGTTTTAAAAAAGCCAAGCTCATCCTAGTACATAGCACATATAATGCCATGTGAGAAATGAACATATAAGTGTAATTGGAAAATTTAAAATATAAACAATATTTCCATGTAAAACGAATAGAAAATGCTACCTAGATGTGCTCGCATTTGACCTTGTTCTTTGAAAACAGAGTTGTTGGAATGTGGAAATAACAAGTTTTAGTGTGACATGCATTTGCTGATCTGTCACATTTAGTATTACCAATGTCTTTACATTTATGATTGCTATACATGTACTTTTATTTAAACTAATGTATTTCAAGCACTCATAAGCTTTCAATGGTATATTTTGATATTTTGATTCAATATTTGGCATCAACTGTACTTTATAACTGAGGGATCTTAGTATGTTTATAGCATGCAAAGGCATGTATCTAAAACTAGGATAATAAAAATGGAAGTGAGGTGGAATTCGTCTAGGAGCAGTTAAGTAGCACATGGATGTCTATCTTTGTCATGAGACCTGAACACAGTCCCAACATTGATCTGCACTTTTGGCTAATTGCCCATGATACAGGCTTGAAAAGAAAAAAATGATAATAAATAATTTGAAGGGTAAGGAATCTAATATAAATGAATAACAAGTATAAGGGAACACCTTTAATTAGATATTGATTAAGTTATAGATCCATATTTGTAGCTTGCTGTGCTTTTATGTGGCCGTATAGAAGCAGTGTGCTTGTAATTTGTCCCTTACACACATAGCTGAAACAGGGAATAAAAGAAAGATCTTGCCATCAAGAATGGATTATGTTCACATTCAAGGTGTAAAGACTCACAAATTACCAGGGAAATAGAGACAGTTTTACATGTATATAATATACATGTTGGTTTCTTCATCTCAGTGCCAGGCAGGACTTGGCAGGTTCATAGTAATAAAGTGCTTGAAGTGCCTACCTGACAGTAACCCTACCCTGGGATGGTGGAGACATGAGACAGTGTATACCCACCAAAATCCAAGACCATTGTAATTGGTCAGAGACATCAATAACTATGGATGCTTCTTTGTGTCACCAGTACAAAATGACATTCTAGGATAAGAAAGTATAAACTCAAGAGAACCGTGATCTGAGATTCTTCTTATGTGAAAAGTTTTTTGAATCCTTAAATGTTACAGAGCTTCCTTCTGATCATTTCTTCTTTTTTATCCCTTTCCTTTTCTTTCTCTCTCTTTTTTCAAACTAGCCTGTAATATATAATTCAGATTGGCTTAACACTAATGGAGATCCTCCTGCCTCAATCTTCTAAGTGCTGAGATGACACACATGAGCCTTTACTTTAGCTTCACCATTTCTATTTTTTCATTGTTTTCATCATACTGAAAATAAATTCCTTTCTCATACAATACACCCCAATAATAGTTTCACTTCTCCTATCCAAGTGTTCCCCATACATTCTTTCTTCTCCATATCTACTCCCTTTCTGTCTTTCATAAGAAAACTGTAGGCTTCTAAGAGATAAAACTAAACATGATAAAATAAAATATAATAAAATAAAGCAAGAGCTAACATATCAAAATTGGACACAGCAACTCAACATGGGGAAAAAATCAAATATAAACACAAAGAATCTGGTATAGAGCAATGTATGCCCTTTGTTGTTCCATCAGTGCCTGTGGGTTGATGTGTGCCTTGCTTTGTTGATCCAAAGGGCTTTGATCTTCTGGTGTCATTCTTTCCCTCTGGGTCTTACAATCTTTGCCTCCTCTTCTGCAGGATTCCCTGAGGTCTGATGGGAGGCATTTGATGGAAACCTCCAATTTAGGCTATCTCTTCATCTGACGGTAGGTCTGTGCATGCATTTCTATTTGTTGCAGGAGAAAGCCTTTCTGATTATGACTAGGTAAGTCATTGAACTGTGAGTATAGCAGGATATAAGTAGAAGTCATTTTATTGATAATTTTATTATTTTTTATATCAGTAGTATATAGTTCTACCCTAGATCTCTGTGATACCTTGACTCATTAAGGAGTTTTCTGTATGGGTTCCTTCTAATGGAATGTGCATTAAATCAAATCAGATACTGGTGGGTTACTACCATGAATTCTGTGCCACCCTTCCCCTATCACGTTTTGCATGCTGGACAGATTGTAGATCAAAGGTCTTGTGACTGGGTTGGTGTCCATCTCTCTCTTGGAAACCTGTAGAGTAGCTTCCTGCACCAGAGAGGATAGGATTTAGGGGTAATGTTTCCAAGTAGGCAAAATCTTCACTTTCCCAAATTCAATGAGTTAATGGAGGCTGTCTTTGCCTATGGGAGCCTGCAGTCAATTTTCATAACAATCCATTACTTAACAGTAGCCTGGGTTGTTTGAGGATTCATGTGTCTGTCTTAAAAACAACTCAAATGAATGTAACGTCATTCTGCCACTAGAAAGTTGCATGGTGACAGAAGATAGTCAGTTGTTCATAAATTGCTTAAAAACTTTTAGGAAAACACAAACAAAAAATTGGAGGAAATGAATAAATCCTTTAAGGAAACCCAAGAAAACACAAACAAACAGTTGAAAGAAATCAATAAAACCATCCAAGACCTGAAAATGTAAATAAAATTTTAAAATGACAGAGTTGTGGAAATGAAAAATAGAAATTCCAGTAGGAATTAAAGAGGCAATCTTTACCAACAGAATATAAGAAATGAAAGAAAGAATTTCAGGTGAAAAAGACAGGTGGAATAGAAGATACAATAGAAGAACTGATACATTGGGTTTGTTTGTTTGTTTTTTTTAATTAAATCTTGTTACAGTGGGACTCTAAGAAAAGACCAATCTTAAGAAAAATAGAAATAGAGGAATGACTCTCAGCTCAAAGGCTCAGAAAATATTTTCAACAAAATCATTGAAGAATTTTTTCTTTTTTATTGGGTATTCTATTTATTTACATTTCAAATGCCATCCCCTTTCCAAGTTCCCCCTCCAGAAACTCCCTATCTCATTCCCCCTCTCCCTGCTTCTATGAGGATTCTCCCCCACCCACTCACCCATGCCTACCTTACTGCCCTGGCATTCCCCTACATGAAGGGTAATCGAACCTTCACATGACCAAGGGCCACTCCTCCATATGATACCAGATAAGGCCATCCTCTGCTACATATGCAGCTGAAGCCATGGGTTTCTCCATGTGCACACTTTGGTTGGTGATTTAATCCCTGGAAACCCTGGAGGGGTCTGGTTAGTTGATAATGTTGTTCTTCCTATGGGTTTGCAAACCTCTTCAACTCCTTAAGTCCTTCCCCTAATTCTTCCATTAAGGGATCCTTGCTCAGACCAATGGTTGGCTGCTAGCATCCTCATCTGTATTTGTCAGGCTCTGGCATCTATATCAGGCTCCTGTTAGCAAGCACTTCATGAGCATCCACAATAGTGTCTGGGTTTGTTGTCTGTATATGGGATGGAACACCAGGTAGGACAGTGTCTGGATGGCCTTTCCTTTAGCCTCTGCTACATGCTTTCTTCCTGTATTTCCTGTAGACAGGAGCAATTCTGGGCTAAAAATTTGAAGATCAGTGTATGACCCCATCCTCCAACTGGGGACCTTGCCTAACTTCTGATATGGCTTCTACAGGTTCTCCCTGCCCTGTGTTGAACATTTCAGCTAATGTCTTCCTCGTTGGGTCCTGAAAACCTATCGCTTTTCTGACATCTGGGACTTGTTGATAGCTACCCCGAGTTCCCCATCCCCATTACTACATACCTCTCTTCAAATTCCAGACCCTCTTTATATCATCCTGTCTCCTCCCATACTTGATCCTGGCCTCCAGTTTTTTCCTTCTCCCTCCTCTCTTCCTCCTAAGTCCCTCCTATCCTCTACCTCTTGTGAGTATTTTGTTTCCACTTCTAAGAAGGACTGAAGCATCCACACTTTGGTCTTCAGTTTTTTTGAGCTTCATAGGTCCTGTGAATTATATCCTGGGTATTCTGAGCTTTTGAACTAATATCCACTTTTTAGTGAGTACATACCATGTGTGTTCTTTTGTGACTGGGTTACTTCACTCAGGATGATATTTTCACGTTCCATTCATTTGCCAAAGAATTTTATGGATTCATTGTTTTTAATAGGTGAGTAGTACTTCATTGTGTAAATGTACATTTTCTGTGTCCATTCCTCCTTTGAAGGACATCTGGGTTGTTTCCAGCTCCTGGCAATTATAAATAAGGCTAATATGAACATAGTGAAGCATGTGTCCTTGTTATATATGTTGGAGCATCATTTGGGTATATGCCCAGAATATGTTCTTAACCTAATTAATGAGATGCCCATAAATGTACAAGAAGCATACTGAAAACAAAATTGATTGGACCAAAAAAGAAAATTGTCATACCAAGTAATAATCAAAACACTAAACATACAGAGAGAAAAACAGAATGTTAAGATACAGCAGAGGTGGGGTACACTTTTAATTCCAGCACTTGGGAGGGTAAGGCTGGCAGATTTCTGTAAGTTCAAGGCCAGCCTGGTCAACAACCAAGGCTACACAGAGAAACCTTGTCTGTTAAAACCAACTACTCCTAAACAAAGGATAAAACAAAAAGCAAACAAAACCAAAACAAAAGAGAAGAATATTAATCTATAAATGAAACACACTGAGTAATATATAAAGGCAAAACTATCAGAATTACACTTGACTCTTCAATCAATACTGTAAAAGCCAGAATGACCTGGACAGATGTCCTATAGACTCTAACCATCTATGAGCCAAGAGGTATCAGCCCAGATTACTATACGCATCAAAACTTCCAATCACCATAGATTGAAAAAATAAGATTTTCCATGATCAACTGAAATTTGAATATCTATCTACAAGTCCATTCACACAGAAGGTGTTAAAGGAAAACTTAAAACTAAGGAAGTTAGTTTCACTCACATAAAAAAAGAAAATAAATAATCTCACGCCAGAGAAATTAAAAGAAGGCAAACACAGACTACACACTCTTACACATATAAACACAGAGTCCATCATCACCACCACAAAAACAAACAAAATAACAGGAATCAACTATCATTGGTCATTGATATCTCTCAATGTTAGTGGTCTAAGTTCCTCAATACAAAGATTCAGACAAATAGAATGGATGCAAAAATCGATTTTCTTTTGGATACAATAAGCATACGTCAACATCAAGGATAGATATTTTCAAGAGAAAGTGTTGAAAAAAGCTATTCCAAGAAAATTGGCCTATGAAGCTATTTGTAGTAGTCATTTTCAGACATATTAAAATAGTTTTCAAACCAAAACAAACCAAAAGACATGAGCTGCATACTCATCAAAGAAAAATTCATCAAGATTTCAGATATTAACATATTTGCTCCAGACACAAGGGCACCCATATTTGTAAAGGAAATATTGCTATAGCTTAAATCACATACTGACTCTCACACACCAGGAGTGGGGAAACTTCCATACCAATCATTTGCCAATGGACATGTTATCCAGACAAAAACTAATCAGAGAAATACTAGAACTAACAAAGGTTACAAACTGTATTGACCTAGTAGGTATTTAAAGAACATTTCATCCAAACATGAAAGAATATACTTTCTTCTCTTTACCTCATGTGCCTTTCTCCAAAATTAAAAACAGACTTGGACACAAAGCAAGTCTCAACAGATAAAAGGAAACTGAAATAACTGCCTGAACCCTATTAGAACACCATAGATTAAAGCTAGATACCAACAACAGAAACAATAGAAAGCTTACAAATGCATGGAATCCGAACAATTCTCTGCTGAATGAAAAATGGGTCAAGACAGAAATACAGTAAAGAATTAAAGACTTTCTAGCATTGAATGAAAATGAATATAGCTATGCTTTTTACTGTTTCATGTCTTCCCACTATCTGGAGTCACATGGATTTTTCTCAGCTGAATCCATTGCAAGCTAAGATTTGCTTTTTTGAATCACAACAGCTTTGACTCTATTTGCTTTGGCCTTACTGACTCTGTGATTATGTCTGATTCATGCATCCTCATATTGAATCCTTGGAATGCTTTTTTTTCTTGGTAAAACAAAACAAGATAGAATCATATATACTCTTTCAGTCTTGTGATTCTAGCAGAAGGGAGGCCAACACAGCATATTTGCCATGAGATTGAGACCAGGTGGGTCTATAAGATAAATTGACTTTCCTAAAAAATGTAGGGAGTTATATACAGAGATAAACTTACATCTCTTTATGACAAATAGTTGCTTGTATAAATAATGTCTGTTAAAGGGGTGAAACTCTTAGGAGAGGAACAAATTACATTTAATTTAGTACTAAAATTTATAATATCTATAGGAAATGTCAAAATCACAGCAAATTTCATGAAATCATGTATAGAAGCTGTTATGAAAACATGCTTTTGCTGATTTGGACTGTATTCCTGAGTTGCAGTTTTAGTCATTAATTACCACCTTCAAGATTAACTGTAATTATCTGGGGCTCTGAATCTTTTCCACTAATCAACTCTAGGTAGGGCCCAGTAATGACAATGTCTAAAAAGCCTATATGAGCAGTGTGTTCAGCAAGTCTTTTGTTTGTTTGTTTGACAGAGGTGGCCCTGTTGGGAAGTCTCTTATTGTTCCTGTTTCCTCAAACACCTCTCAATATAACTTGCTTTATGTCTATCTTCACAAGCACTTTTTATACTCAATAAACTTTTTCTATGGACTGGTACAGCTAGAAAGTAACCAGTCAAGTCAACATCTTTAGAATTTTTTTCATCCTATAGGCTTTATTTCTCAGAGTAATCTGTAATATGACAGAGATACAGATGATATTACCTATGACTCTGACATTATGAACACAACACAGGATGATAACAGAAGGAAGAAAGTGTCAGTTCACCAATTTTCTGGGTTTAAAAAAATTGAATATTGTCTTGGTTTAAATAAAAATTCTCCCCATAGTCAGGGCTATTTAAACCTGTGACCCTCTCTTGGTAACACTGTTTCAGAAGGGTATGGAACCTGTAGGCCTTACAGCTTTGATGAAAAGGCTTTGATAATTTATTTTCCTGCTTCCTTTTCTCATTTCTTTTCTGTCTCTGAATCTGTCTCTCTGTCTCTGTCTCTCTCAGTTATTGGTGTCT
Source organism: Grammomys surdaster (assembly GCF_004785775.1). NCBI lineage: Eukaryota > Metazoa > Chordata > Mammalia > Rodentia > Muridae > Grammomys > Grammomys surdaster. The sequence continues at coordinate 7,681,928 of NW_021604688.1, read as the reverse complement.
ATGCTCATTCTCTCTGCTTTCTTTGTACAGATAAAAATATGATTAGCCTTTTTCCATTTCTGTTTTTATGTCTTCCTGACATTATGGTTTTAGACAATTTTTTCTTCCTTAAATTATTTTTGGTCATAATGTTTATAACATCAACAATAAAATTAATACAAATATCTATATAGGTTTCTCTGAGATGTTCTGAAAACAATATATTTGTAATTTATATATCATTGTGTGATGGTATATGCATCATGTGTTTAGTACATCTGATTACGTCTTTCAATGAGTTCTACTAATATATGGTAGATAGATATCATGGTTAATAAAAATGAAAATTTCTAAGACATTTCTCATGAACGTCCCAAGGTACCATATTGACAAATACAATATCCTTGTAGACCAGACATGATAAGATGATGTATATTTTGTGTCATTTGACAATTTTCAATATGTTTTGGAAGAGAAATTAGCATACTTTATTTATTAATATTTATTTGGTATGAGTGTTTGTTGTAATTATTGTTTATTATGTTTGTTGGCTAATTTTATGCCTAAATAAGTACTTTATCAATTTATTTAATTGGTATGCTTTTTCATTTAATTAATCAGAAACATTCTGTTTATTATTTTCAAGAATGATAAAGCACTAAATAAAAAGACATTTGAAAATGCATATTTATGGACATGTTACTTTTAGCTATTAGCATGTTAGCCTGAATTTATAATAAACTTGTTGAAAATTCTCCGACTATATTTCTATTTTCATTGGTTATTTTATTTACTTACATTTCAATTGCTATCCCCTTTCCTTGTTCCCTTCTGCAAACCCCCATCCCATCCTCCATACCCCTGTTTCTGAGAGAGTGTTTCTCACCATCCCACACACTCATGCCTTACCTCCCTAAGATTCTCCTGTGCTGGGGCATGGAGTCTCTACAGGAATAAGAGCCTCCCCTCCCATTGATGCCAAATAAGGAAATCCTCTGCTACCTAAGCAGCTGAACCTGTGGATCCTTCTATGTGTACCCTTTGGTTGGTGGTTTAATCCCTGTGAGTCTGGTTGGTGGATAATGTTGTTCTTCCTATTGGTTGCAAACCCCTTCAGCTTCTTCAGTCCTACCCCTGACTCTGCCTTCTGGGTTCCTGTGCTCAGTCTGATGGTTGGCTGCTATCCTCCACAACAGTATTGGTGAGGCTCTGGCAGAGCCTCTCAGTGTACAGCTATATCGGGGTCCTGTCAGAAATCACTGAATGCAAATTGATCCAGTCTTATCTCCTTTTCCAAAGCACATGTCCAAGTGGCTCAAGGATCTCCACATAAAACCAGATATGTTGAATCTAATAGAAGAGAAAGTGGGAAAGGGTCTCAAATACATCAGCACAGGAGAAAATTTCCTGAAAAGAACACCAATGGCTTAAGATCAACTTTAGACAAATGGGATCTCATAAAATTGAAAAGCTTCTGCAAAGCGAAGGACACTGTCAACATGACAAAAATAGCAACCTAAAGAATGGGAAAATATCTTTACTAACTCTACCTCTTATAGAGGGCTAATAACAAATATATACAACGAACTCAGGAAGTTAGACTCCAGAGAACCAAATAATCCTATTGAAAATTGGAATACAGAGCTAAATAATGAAAGTTTAAAATACAATTCACAGACCATATGAAGCTCAAGATGAGGAAAGACCAAAGTGTGGATGCTTCAGAGATTCTTAGAAGGGAGAATAAAATACAGGAGGAAATATGGAGATAAAGTGTGGAGCAGAGACAGAAGGAAAGGCCATCCAGAGACTGCTCCACCTGGGGATCCATTCTATATACAGTGGATGCTGAAAAGTGCTTGCTGACGGGAGCCTGATATGGCTGTCTCTTGAGAGGCTCTGCCAAAGTCTGATAAATGTAGGTGGATGCTTGCATCCAACCATTGGACTGAGTGTGGGGCCCACGAAGGAGGAGTTGGAGAAGAGACTGAAGGATCTGAGGGAATTTGCAGTGCCATGGGGGGAGCAACAGTGTCAACTGGCCAAAGCCTCCAGAACTCTGGGTACTGACCACCAACCAAAGAGTACAAATGGAGGGACCAATGGCTCTGGTAGCATATGTGGGAGAGGACAGCCTTGTTGGACATCAGTAGGAGGAGTGACCCTTGGGTCTGATGGGGGTTTGATTCCCAGTGTGAGAGTAGGTGGGTTGGTGGTGGAGAGTCAGGGGTTGGGGGATGAGATAGGGGGTTCTGGAGGGGAGACCTGGAAAGGGGATAACAATTGAAATGTAAGTAAAGAAAATATCCAATAAAAGAAAGAATAAAAAGAGTTCTAAACTGATGAATCTCAGATGACAAAGAAGCACCTTAAGAAATGTTCAACATCCTTAGTCATCAGGGAAAGCAAATCAAAACAACCGTGGGATTACACCTGATATCAGTCAGAATGGCTAAGATCAAAAACTCAAGATGCTGACAAGGATGTGGAGAAAGAACACTCCTACATTGCTGGTGTGACTGCAAGCTGGTACAAACACTCTGAAAATCAGTTTGGCGGCTCCTCAGAAAATTGGACATAGTCTACCTGAGGATCCAGCTATACCACTCCTGGGCAAATACCCAAAAGATGCTCCAACATATAATAAGGACACATGCTCCACTATGTTACAGCAGCCTTATTTATAGTAGCCAGAATATCCCTAAAGACCAGTGGCGCAGGACTCTTCCAGTCTGTACCTGTGCCTGGAGCAGCACTAAGACTTCAGCTCTGCACCCAACCCCCCAAATCCCAGAGGAGGCTGGACTCCCAGGAGTTCTAACATGCCCAGGAGTGTATGTGAGAAAACCACAACCCCCTTCCCCAAACAGGGAGTAATTTGGGACACCCTGGGACCAAGGAACTCTCTCAAGGCCAGTGGCGCTGGACCCTTCAGGTCTGTGCCTATGCCTGGAGCAGCTCTAAGGCTTCAGCTATGCACCCAACCACCTCAAACCCATAGGAGGCTGGACTCCCAGGAGCTCTAATACATGGGATCATAGGATAATAGTATCACAGGATCTCAGGAGCTTGGTCACACCAGGATTTCAAGAGCCCAGAAGCAGCCAGACTCCCAAGAGCTATCACAACCAGGGTCTTAGCATCACAGGATCACAGAGACAGCTTGACTCTGAGGAGTTCTGACACAACCAAGATGACAGGACAGACAAGCTCAAGTCAGAGATAGTGAGTGAAAGTAGCACTACAAATAACCAGATTACAAAAGGCAAGCCCAAGAACATAAGCAACAGAAACCAAGGTTACTTGGCATCATCAGAACCTAGTTCTCCCATGATAGCAAGTCCTGAATATCTGATGACACCAGGAAAACAAGATTCAGATTTAAAATCACTTCTCATGATGATGATAGAAGACTTTAAGAAGGAAATAAATAACTCCCTCAAAGTAATACAGACCACAGGTAAACAGGTAAAAACAATTAAAGAGGAAACACAATAATCTCTTAAGGAATTACAAGAAAACACAACAAAACAGGTGGAGGAGTTGAACAAAACCATCCAGGACATAAAAATGGAAGTATAAACAACAAAGAGATCACAAAGGGAAGAAATAGAAAATCTACCCTGGAAATAGAAAATCTAGTAAAGAGATGAGGAGTCCTAGATTCAAGAATTACCAACATAAAACAAGACATAGAGAGGGAATCACAGGTGCAGAAGATATCATAGAAAACATTGACACAACTGTCAAAGAAAATACAAAATGCAAAAAACTCCTAACCCAAAAACATCCAGGAAACCCAGGACACAAATACCAAATCTAAGAATAATAGGTATAGAAGAAAGCAAAGACTTCCAAGTTAAAGGGCCAGTAAATATATTCAACAAAATTATAGAAGAAAACTTCCCTAACCTAAAGAAAGAGACGATTATGAACATACAAGAAGCCTACAAAAATCCAAATAAACTAAATCAGAAAAGAAATTCTCCCATCACATAATAATCAAAACATCAAATGCACAAAGAAAGAAAGAATATTAAAAGCAGTGAGGAAAAAAGGTCAAGTAACTTATAAAGGCAGATCTATCAGAATTACAACATACTTCTCACCAGAGACTATAAAACCCAGAAGATCCTGGACAGATGTCATACAGACCTTAAGAGAAAACAAATGCCAGCCAAGGCTATTATATCCAGCAAAACTCTCAATTACCATAGATTGACAAACCAAGATATTCTATGACAAATTAACACATCTTTCCATACATCTAGCCCTACAAAGGATAAGAGAGAGAAACCAACAACACAAGGAGGGAAACTATACCCTAGAAAAAGCAAGAAAGTAATCTTCTTCCAACAAACCCAAAAGAAGATATCCACACAAACATAACTCTACCTCTAATAACAAAAATAACAGGAAGCAACAATCATTTTTCCTTAATATCTCTTAACATCAATGGACTCAATTCCTCAATAAAAAGACATAGACTAATGGACTAGATATGTAAACAGGACCCAACACTTTGCTGCATACAGGAAACGCACCTCAGTGACAAAGACAGATACTACTCCAGAATAAAAGGCTGGAAAACAATTTTCCAAGCAAATGGTCCCAAGAAACAAGCTGCAGTAGCCATTCTAATATCGAATAAAATTGACTTTCAACTAGAAGTTATCAAGAAAGATAAGAATGGCACTTCATACTCATACTTATCAAAGGAAGAATCAACCAAGATGAAATCTCAATTCTGAACATCTATGCACAAAATGCAATGATACCCACATTCATAAAAGAAACTTTACTAAATCTCAAAACACACATTGCATCTCACACAATAATAGTGGGAGACTTCAACACCCTATTGTCATCAATGTACAGATCATAGAAAGAGAAACTAAAAAGTGACACAGTAAAACTAAGAGAAGTAAAAACCAGATGGATTTAGCAGATATTTATAGAACATTTCATCCATAAACAAAGGAATATACCTTCTTCTCAGCACCTCATGGTACTTTCTCCAAAACTGATCATATAATTGTTCACAAGACAGGCCTCAACAGATACAAGAAAATTGAAATAATCCAATGCATCATATCAGATCACCACAGACTACGGCTAGTCTTCAATAATGATAAAAATCAATGGAAAGTCCACATACGTGGGGACAGTGAACAATGCTCTACTCAATGATAACTTAGTCAGGAAAGAAATAAAGAAAGAAATTAAAGACTTTTTAGAATTTAATGAAAATGAAGACACATCATACCAAAACATATGGGACACAAGGAAAGCAGTGCTAAGAGAAAAACTCATAGCTCTAAGTGCCTAAAAAAAGACACTGGAGAAAGTACACACTAGGAGCTTGACAGAACGCCTGAAAGCTCTATAACAAAAAGAAGCAAATGCACCCAAGAGGAGTAGGCAGCAGGAAATAATCAAACTTCGGGCTGAAATCAACCAGGTCAAAACAAAAAGAACAATACAAAGAATCAACAAAACCAGAAGCTGATTCTTTAAGAAAATCAACAAGATAGATAAACCCTTAACCAGGCTAACCAGAAGGTATCCAAATTTATATATATCAGAACTGAAAAGGGAGACATAACAACAGAAACTGAGGAAATTAAAAAGAATCATTAGATCCTACTACAAAAGCCTATATTCAACAAAACTGGAAAATTTGGATTAAATGAACATTTCCTAGACAGATAATAGACAACCAAGTTAAATCAGAATCAAACCATCTAAATAATTCTATATTCCCTAAAGAAATAACAGCAGTCATTAAAAGTCTCCCTACCAAAAAAAAAAAAAAAAAAAAAAAAAGCCCAGGACAAGATTGTTTTAGTGCACAATTTTATCAGACCTTCCAAGAAGACCTAATATCAATTTTCTATAAGCTATCCCACAAAATAGAAACAGAAAGAATACTACCCAATTCATTCTATGAAGCTACAATTATGCTCATACCTAAACCACACAAAGATACAACAAAGAAAAAGAACTTGAGAACAATTTCCCTTATGAATATTGATGCAAAAATACTCAATAAAATTCTTGCAAACCAAATCCAAGAGCACATCAAAACAATCATCCATCATAATCAAGTAGGCTTTATCCCAGGAATATGCATGGATGGTTCAATATACTGAAATCCATCAACATAATCCACTATATAAACAAACTCTAAGAAAAAAAACCCACATGATCATCTCAATAGATGCCCAGAAAGCATTTGACAAAATTCAACACCCATTCATGGTAAAAATTTTGGAAAGAACAGGAGTCGAAGGCCCATACCTCAACATAGTAAAAATAATATACAGCAAACCAGTAGGCAACATCAAACTAAATGGAGAGAAACTTGAGCAATCCCACTAAAATCAGGGACTAGACAAGGCTGCCCACTCTCACTCTATCTATTTAACATAGTACTCTAAGCCCTAGCCAGAGCTTTTAGACAACAAAGGATATCAAAGAGATACAAATTGGAATGGAAGAAGTAAAAAACATCGCTATTTGCAGATGATATGATAGTATACTTAAATGACCTAAAAACTTTCACCAGAGAACTCCTAACCCTGATAAACAACTTCAGCAAAGTGGCTGAATATAAAATTAACTCAAACAAATCACTAGCCGTCCTCTACTAAAAGGATAAGCAGGCCGAGAAAGAAATTATGGAAATGACACCCTTCACAATAGTCATAAATAATATAAAATACCTAGGGGAGAATCTAACCAAGCAAGCGACAGATCTATATGACAAGAATTTCAAGTCCTTGAAGAAAGAAATCAAAGAAGACCTCAGAAGATAGAATGATCTCCCATGCTCATGGATTGGAAGGATTAATACAGTAAATATGACAATCGTGCCAAGACTAATCTACAGATTTAATGCAATGCCCATCAAAATTCCAACTCAATTCTTCAAAGAGATAGAAAGAACAATCCTCAAATTCACTTGGAATAAAAAACAAACAAACAAACAAACAAAACACAGGATAGGGAAAACTATTCTCAACAAGAAAAGAATTTCTGGGGGAATTATCTCTGAATGCAACCTGTACTACAGAGCAGTAGTGATTAAAAAAAAGAAAAAAAACTGCATGGTATTGGTACAGAGATAGGCAAGAAGATCAATGGAATAGAATCAAAGACCAAGAAATGCACCCTTATACCTATAGTCACTTGATTTTTGACAAAGGAGCTAAAACCTTTCAGTGGGAAAAAGAGTATTTTCAACAGGTAATGCTGGTTGAACTGGAGGTAAGCATGTAGCAAAATACAAGTGGATCCATTTTAATCTCCTTGTTCAAAACTCAAGTCCAAGTGCATCAAGGACCTCCATATAAAATTGGACACACTGAAAATATTAGAAGAGAAAGTGGGGAAGAGCTTTGAACACATGCGCACAGGGGAAATATTCCTGAACAGGACACCAGTGGCTTACGCTCCAAGATCAAGAATTTACAAATAGGACCTCATAAAATTGCAAAGCTTCTGTAAGGCAAGGGACACTGTCAATAGAACAAAACTGCCACCAACAAACTGGGAAAAGATCTTTACCAATCCTACATCTGATAGAGGGCTAATATCCAAAACTTACAGATAACTCAAGAAACTAGACTCCATACAATCAAATAACTGTATTAAAAAATGGAGTACAGAGCTCAACAAAGAATTTTCAAATGAGGAATATCAAATGACTGTGAAGCACCTAAAGAAATGTTCAACCTCTTTAGTCATGAGGGAAATGCAAATCAAAACAACTCTGAGTTTCCACCTCACACCACTCAGAATAGCTAAGATTAAAAACTGAGATGACAAGAGATGTTGGCAAGACTTTGGAGAAAGAGGAATACTCCTCCATTGTTGGTTGTATTGTAAGTTGGTACAATCACTTTGGAAATCAGTCTGACAGTCCCTCAGAAAATTAGACATTGTATTACCTGTGGATCCAGTGATGCCATTCCTATACCCAAAAGATGCTCCAACATATAACAAAGATACATACTCCACTATGTTGATAGCAGCCTTATTTATAATAGCCAGAAGCTGGAAAGAACCCAGATGTCCTTCAACAGAGGAATGAATACAGTACATTTACACAATGGAGTACTATTCAGCTATTAAAAACAATGAATGCATGAAATTCAAAGGCAAATGGATGGAACTATAAAATATCATCCTGAATAAGGTAACTCAATCACAAAAGAACACAAATGGTATGCACACATTGATAAGCGGATATTAACCCAAAATCTCACAATACCCAAGACATAACTCACAGACCAAATGAAGCCCAAGAAAAAGACAGACCAAAGCATGGGAGCTTCGGTCCTTCTTAGAAATATGCTCACAAAAACAGCATACTCACAGGAGCAAATGTGAGACAATGTGTGGGGCAGAAACTGGTTGAGAGGCCATCCAGAGACCACCCCACATGGCGATCCCTCCCAGATGCAATCACCATATGCAAACACTGGATGTCCAGTAGTGCATGCTAACAGGAGCCTGATATATCTGTCTTCTCAGCGGCACTGAGAGAACATGACATATACAGAGGTGAACGCTCACAGCTCACCATCAACTGATCACAGGGTCCCCATTGGAGGATTTAGAGAGAAGACTGAAGGAATTAAAGGGGCTTGCAGACCCATGGGGAGAGAGACAATACCAACCAATCAGAGCTCTCTGGGTCTAAACAGCTAGCCTGGGAACACACAAGGAGGGACCCATGTCTCCAGCTGTATTTGTAGAGGAGGATGTTGTTGGGCATTAGAGGGAGAGGAAGGCCTTGGTCAGTTGAAGGCTGCATGCCCCAGAGAGGGGGAATTCAAGGGCCAGTAGGTGGAAGTGGGTGAATGGGTAGAGGCATACCCTCATAGAAATAGGAGGAGGGAGAATGGATTACGGTGTTGGGGGGGGGGGAGAGGAATGGGGAAAGCTGATAACATCTGAAATGTTGGTAAAGTACCCAATTTAAAAACAAAAAACAAAAAGAGAAAAAGAAAAACAAACAAATAAAAAGATAATGGAACTGGCTATGGCAGTAGAACATGAGACATTTTAGCAGCAATTTAACATTACCCATATTACGGGGATTCCTTATAATTGTCAAGGACAAGAGACTGTGGATCGGGCCCATGTCACTTTAAAGCAATATCTTCATAAAATAAAAAAGGGGGAGATACAACCCTATAAACCAGAAATTTATTTAAATCAAGTTCTTTTATTTTTTTATTTTATTTTAATTTTTTAAATTTAAATTCCAAGGAACTTTCTGCTGAGTATTTATGGTACTCTACATCTAGGGATACTTATGCATAGGTAAAAGGGAAGGATCCACTTATTGGCATAAGGAATGATCCTGATCAGGTATTAAATATGGGGAAAAGGGCATGTTTGTGTTTTCTCTGCAGAATGCTGAGGGAGCATGGTGGCCGCCAGACAGTGGGTGAGACATGCTGATGCCAGGACAAAGAATAATAATGACCTGTGAGCTTGCTGAGTGCCCTGACAATGGTGACAGGGAATCTGTATTGGACATATGTTCCCAACCCACCACTGGTTACCTATACCCCTGATGGAACAAGCTGCCTTGCCTCAAGTTTTTAGACCTGGTGGAACAGAGAGTCAAAAAGAGAAGTTATAATGCCTCTTGTATTGTTATTAAATGTGACCATTATTCAGACTCAATCATGGACTTGTCTAGAAGTCAATCCAATATTGGAAATAACAGTCTTCATGTGGAAGTCTGGTTCTGAACATTTTCAGAGACATATATGAAAATTAGCTGTAGTTCTCGATAATGTTATGTTAGCAAGAGATAAAGTTTGGGCAGGGTCTAGAAGTCAAACAAGTGTTAGCACTTGTATTAAGGCTCTTTTAATTGTCAAGTTAAAAATACTTTTGTTTCTTCTACAGTATTTAATGTAAGTTGTATTGATTGTACAACTTCTAAATGTGTTTGTGTTTTGAAATCTGGCATGTAAGTTATGGAGGTCTATCAACCAGCTTTTGTTTTAGTGTCCTGAGTATCACAGACCCTTGGTATTCTAAAAATAGCTTGCAAGTACTGGGAGAAATGAGTCAGGCTTTAAGCAGAAGCAAGCGGATGGTGGGCTTGATTATTGCTGGTAAATAGCTTTAATTACATTAATTGCTAGCACCGCTGCTTCTGCAATTGCTATGACACAAGAAGTTAAGACAGCTACTTTTGTTAATCATTTAGCAAAAAATGTTACTAATGTGTTGAATATAAAAGAGGACTTAGATAGGCATTTGGATGAATGAATTGATACTTTTTATCCTATTCAAACTATTGGAAGGAGATTCAGAATTTAAGGGTAAGGACCCATCTCGAGTGTCATGCCAAATATCATTGGATTCATGTTAGTTCTAAAACTTACAGTGGTAGTCATTATAATTAGGAAGTAGCTTAAAGACACTTGCATGTATTTTGCATAATTCTAATACTTCTCTGGATGTTTTAACGATACATAGGGAGCTTATGAATTTCAAGTATCCTGCTCTGCTGAATGTTAATGGAGTAGATACTGCAGATAAAATTACTCATGGCCTGAGGTCAGTATATCTATTTTGGTCAAGCTTCAAGAATGGCATACATAGCTTGATAATGCTAGCCCTTTTTGTTATGGGAATACTTCTATTCCTACCCATTGTGTTAAAGCTTTTCTTTAACAACATCAACGTGTTGGTGCCAAAGTACATGGCTTGAACCTGAAAATGTACCCACAGACAGAGTTATTAAATTAACAAGCAGGCAAGCCAAGGACAGGTAATGTTCTGCACAGAGCCTTATCAACCTAAGACAGAGGTGCATTGCTTTGGATAATGCATAGTCCATGACAGGCAAGGAAGGCAGTCTTGTCAGAACCACCTAGGATAGGCTCAGTACTGTTAATGAAATAAAAGAGCGGGGGAGGCGGAGAGCCTTTGGGGCTACTTGGCAAGAATCTGACATGAGCCAAGTACAAAAAAATGGGCTGCTTGGCAGGAATATGGCATTGGCCAAGGACAAAGAAGTAGGCTTCAGGCAGGAATTGGACATTAACTTAGAACAAAGAAGTAATTTCAGGCAGGAATCTAAATCTTAGGCTAGAACAAAGAGGTATTTTCAGGCAGGAATCTAAATTTTAGGCTAGAACAAGGAAGTAGGCTTCACACATGAAAATGACTTTGGGCTAGGACTGGGAAGTAGGCTCAGATACTTTGGTCATCCTGATAAGTCCTTAGAAACAGTGATCAAGGTAGTGTTCACCTAATTGGTTTTAATGCCTTGCTTTTTCTTTCACTATTTGTGTTTATTGTCTTGCTTGTTCCTTGATTATTTGCATCCATTGTATTACTAATTTCTCAACCTAGAATTGACCTTAATACTTGCATGTAAATTAAATGATATAAAAGCAAAAGCAAAAAAAAAAAAAAGGAGGAGGAGGAGGAATGGAGGGGGAATGGGATAGGGGGTTCTATGGAGAGGAAATGGGGAATGGGGATGGCATCTTTATTGTAAATAAATAAAATATCCAATAAAAATAATACCCAGAATATGGAGACAACCCATATATCCATCAACAGAGAAATGGATATAGAAAATGTGGCACATTTATACAATGGAGTACTATTCACTTTTTAAAAACAATGATTTGATCAAATTCGCAGATGGATGGAACTAGAAAATATCATCCTGTTTAAGGTAAGCCAGTCAGAAAAGAACACACATGCTATATACTTGGCATCCATTTCTAATTTCTTTATATAAACTAATTCTATCTTTCGTAGTAAATGTCATCTTAGTTCTTCTTTGAGTTTCTGTGATAAAGTACGCTGACAAATATAGTTTACACAGAAAACTTCCAGGTTTTGGGCTGTTCAGCAGAGTGGAAGCTAAGACAGCAGTAATTGGTGCAGTTGGCTATATGACACCCTAAGTCAGGAGACAAAGGGATATGCTACTGCTCACTTTGCTTTCTTCATATGTATAATCAATATCCAATTCAAGGATTGACACCACCAATTGCAAGTAGGATTCCCACTTCAATTATTACAAGTAATATAATACTCCACCAGCATGTCAAGAGGCCTCTCTCCTAGATTAGTGTAGATGCTGTCAAACCAAATACACTAAATATCACAATAGACACGCTTTATAGAATACTCATTATACATTATTCCTTATGATCCTATATTGCTTCATCATGATCTCAATTAACTTCGCATGTCTTTGTTGTTTGCTTGTCTGTGGTTCATATCATCACCTCTCTCATGTCTGTCACTCATCACACTGAAGACTCACCTTGCATCCTAATTGGTGCACTCATAGCTATCTGATCTCATTTTCATGTTCAGATTTTAATAGTTTTTCCTATCTTAGTGTCTATGTTCTAAATGCTTTTTCCTCAGAGCTACTTTTCTCTGGGAAGATAACCTTTATAACCTACTTCTTTTTCTATCATGTTAATTTCTTCTAATTTTAAATGTTAAATTCTACTACAAAATCCATTTCTCATTGTTCTTCTATTTTTGTAGACATAATTAGAAGTATAGCTTTAATGTGCCACACTTATACATACACAGTTCTAAAAAGAATGAAATTAAAATATTCAAAAATCCAGGAATCATGGAATTGTAGATATATGTTAAATGGTGTATGTAGATTTATAGGCCAGTGATTTTTTTATGTAAAGATTGGAATTAAAAGTTTTCAAGAAAAAAACTGGCAGTTTCTCCAGCTGTGGTCATTCTTGACAATTTGTGTGTGCATAGAAGCCAGGACTCACTCCATAAAACTATTGGTCATGAGAGACATACTGTCTGCTATTGCCTGTAATTACAATGAATTATTTCATTTAGTGACATTGGAAAATGATAAAAATGTTGTATAGCACATGTCCCCAGAGTACTGCCCTTCCCACATCCATATGGCCTGATAATAAAATAGTAAATGGCTTATTTGCTTTTTGGTTTGTGTAGGTGCTGGCAGAGTTGACACACTCTTGAATTTCATCTATTTTCAATCAAATGCTCTCTATAAACTTGGCTTCTCTCAGATGCCTGAGCCCATTACTAAGTTATATATTCCCTTTTCATTGCTCTATCACAGTGCTATAGATTTGAATGACAGAAGTCATCTGTGGTTCTGCTTATGAAAGACTCTATAGCAACTTAAGATATTGTTTTCAGATTGAACTACATTGTACAACTCATATTCTAGGCCTGCCTTGACTCCCCAAAATACAACTAAGGTAGATAGTAGCATATTTGCATAAGAAACACCGAGTCCATAACATTTGTACATGCAGTAGTTGAATGACTGCAACTAGATGATAATTTTCTTATTATTAATCTTGAACAGCCTAGTCCTATAGAAAACCTGTACATTTCCAATGTAAAGTTGGTTTCATTGAATTTTTTTCTCTGACATCTGCTTATTTAATCGCATGCCAACATTGTGTCTGTAAAGTATGTTTTTGCAGCTATGCCTACTCAGCTTTTAGACTATTGATGTTTTCATAGAGAACAGTGCATGTTTGTCAAATTATATCCATTGATCTATGTTTCTTTGTTAATGCATGCACTTGGTTAGTTATTGTGATGGCTTGTCTGATGGTATACTTATAAATAAAAGGGAGAAAGAAAAAAATCTTTTTAATACAAATTCCATTGTTGAATGAAGATTATTTGAACTGAAATTGCATTGGATTGATGTTTCTTTAGATGTTAGTTATCTTTTTACATTTTCGAATATAAAATGGAAGTAATAGAAACTTCAGCCAGAACAGAGAATTCTAGTTTTCCAGAAGAATAAATATTATTTGACTATAGTGTGTCAAGTTTCTTTGTCTTTAAAAATAACTTTTCTATATTCCCCAAGATTTCTCTTTTTTTAAAAAAAAAATAAATGCTGTCAAAACAAGACATCATTTTTAGTTCCCACCTTTAAAGATTATTCATTAAAAGTTCCTAAATAAAGTAACTTGTCTGATTAATTTTTGTGCCATTTCTGGTATTGATTATGTCCACCCATTCTATGCAATATTTAAAATAAAGCTACAATTTAAGTGGTTTTAGCTGAGTTAATATTGACATTTATTTGTTCTTGTCAAAGCTGTAAAGAAATTGTAATACAAAAATGCAGTAGCACTGTTGTTTACTTTAAAGGGGGTGATGTAGGCAGACATCTATAGAATGACAATTAAGAAAATTTATGTCTAACATTCGAATGTTACTGACATTAAAAACTGATCACCCTGCACTGCATGTCAAAGCCCCTACACTGTCCACAATGCCATTGACAAAACCTGGGTGAAAAAATGCACCTTCCCCACCCAAGGTCTTTGCTAGAGACCATATTTCTGGCTGTGGGCAGAGCAGAACCAGGCCTGAGTTCATACTTTGGATTGCTTGATCAGTCATGTACTCAAGCATGTACTAGGAAGAAATGAAATTGACATAGACCCGAATTTGAGCTCAGTGTTGAGATGACCAGAAGTTGACATTTCTCCAATTAATTTATACATTCTGTATTATTTCATGTATGTAAGAAACTCCACTGCTTATGCTTGCTTGACAGATTAATTGAGAAATGATGAGGCATCTAAATAGTTACTAATAACCAAAGGCATGGTAGTTGATTAAGTATAAATTACATTTCACTAACCACCTTATTTTTATGTCAGAAAAGGAAAAGCACATGATACCATTACAAAGCATATTGACTCGTAAAAGGGGAGCACAAAGGCTACAAACCTTGGACAAGGGCTGGCTATGTCAAGACAGATGCTAGTAAGAAGTGAAGATAGGCAGAGGTCATTCAAGATGAGAGGTATCATCCCAAGCAAAGAGACTGGAAGTAGTATGCTGTACCAATTTTCAGGAGATGTAAATGACCCATATCAAATCTAATTCTATAATGGAAGGAATATTAAGAACGTGTAGAGTTATGACTGTCTAACTCCCATGTTCATGAGATTAAGCTCCATAGGACAAAGGCTTCCTCCTCAGATGAGATTAGGCCCAATACTACTCAAAAGAAGCGTGCTCTGGAGTTGTTAGTGCTGTCTTAGGGACTGCCCACAATATGTAGCCTTTTCCTATAGTCCTTGGCTATCTCCAGAGGTGAATGCATCATCAAGTTCCTATTTCTGAAGATACCATGCACTTAGAAGCAAGACCTGGAGACTAACCTCTTATGACCCAAAGTCCACCTTCCTGAGGATTAAATTTCATGTTTCCAGAAAGTACCATGTAAGTTTCCAGAAGAAGGAGGCAACCAATAGACTTACTCAGCTACGACACTGCAAAACAAATCAATGATTCTTCTGGCATGATAATTCTAAGGGTGTATAGTGATAAACATACCTAAAGGGCAACCAACAGTTCCCTAATTGGCCTTAAGACCTACTCAACAAAAGGGGATGCCCTGCCTAATACTAAAAACCTAGTTGACTATCTAGTGTTAGTGAAATCACGGTTACTGGATAAACTGAACATGTCTTGTTGCAACCAAAGACCACTATAGAAAACTACTTCTGGTCAAAAATCAGACCTGTGGGGCCCAGTCTCAGTAGATGCATCTATAGAACATTACCAAATCTAAAGTCCAGGGAATACTTCAGAAGAGGAGACAGAAAAATGTTAAGGGCCAGTGGACTAGAGGTTTCACTCTGAGATGTCTCATAGTTACATCAAAATTTATACATGTAGCATTTCACCAACATAACTGTCAAAATGTGAGCTAACTGATGAACATGTCAAACTGCATTGGGAAGAATTCAAGAAGTCTTTACCTTAAACAAAGAGTTATTGTCACATAAAAAAGCTAGGGGTAAGAGTAGTGGTCTTTTTCAGTGAAGAATATAAACTTGTTTTCCAGTGGCAGTCATCTCTGAAAACATATATAAAAATAACTTTTTTTGATCTCAGCAGTTAAGTTAGGAATAAATATGAATATATATATATATATATATATATATATATATATATACATACATGTATATGAAATATCTATCATCTATCTATCCATCATCTATCTATCTATCTATCTATCTATCTATCTATCCATCATCTATCTACCTATCTATCTATCTATCTATCATCTATCATCTATCTATCTATCTATCTATCTATCTATCTATCTATCTATAATAACAGATAATGAAAAAAGAGACCATGAATTTAAAGACAGTGAAGAGGGATAAATGAGCATGTTTGAAAGGATAAAAGGGAAAGAAGAAATGTAACTATATTATAATGTCAAAAATAAAACAACAGATGTTGAAAGAGATGAAACATCTAGGAAGTCTGCAGGTGTTTAGGTTATGTTCTACTGAATTGTACCCAGTAGCTCCATCTTCTTTATTCTTTCTGTACCTTCTGATTGCAAGATGAGTAATTTCTCTGTCATTTGTTCCCACTATAATGGTTGAAGCAACAGGGCCAACTGAACATAGGCTAAACCTCTTAGACCATCAGCCAAAATAAATTACATTTTTATGAATTGATTTTTTTCCTGACATTTGTTATCATGGGAGAAATCTGACGAACACAAAGTTATTTTAAAAAAAAAAGCGTTCCACTGAAGAAATGTTGTCAAGTGATTTTCTTTGAATGTGAAGTATCATAAAAATAGCATACATTTTAGGAAATATAGGCATATTATTTTTTTCTTCAAAGTACCAGTAAACATTTTCAATTCTTACTATCATCCTCTACAGATTTCTTCCTTTAATATGGACAGATGCATATTCTAGTTGCCTCTTAGAAAGTAAATATATACATACATGCATATATACATATATACATATGTGTGTGTGTATATTTATACAGAATTGCATGAGAATTTTTACATGTAAATATCCATTCAATCTTGTGTTTGCTTGATTTATTATTCAGAAATACATTCTACTTAGAAAAGGATATCCCCAGACTTTCATAATCATCTATTTTTATCTTCCAGATTTCCAGGTTGTTGATATGAAATTTCTGACCTTCTGTTCTTTGGTTGACTGTGGGAACATTTTTACATTTTATAAAATTACACCATCGTCCCAGTGTTCAAAAACATTCAAATACATGAATTCTAGATTAATTTAAAGGGTCTTATCAATTTGAAAAACTATGTGACTGAGGAGACATTTTACTTTATTATTATTTCAATACTCTTTATATACATGAAATTTTCTCATTCCACTTTCTTCTGTATGCCCAATTTAACATTGGACTTTTTCTTTTGACTCCTTACATTGTGTATTCATTTTTTGTTATAAAATTTATAATTTTGTTTTGGTTCCAACAGGATTTTTTCTGACTTTATATTTTAATTTTAAAAGTATTTTTATTTTGGAATACACACATACACACACACACACACACACACACACATTCAAATGTTCACATTTTCCCAACATACTTGTTCATTACATTTAATTCTGTCTTTGTTCGTGCAGTATTACCTCACCACAAAATTTAAGTTCTGAGGGATGAGGCTATTTTTAAAAAGCACATCCAGACCAAAGGCTAGAATAGGCATTTAGGCTGCCGAATACTATTTGAATCAATAAATAATGATCTTGTTAACTTTTATAGAAGTTTTACTCAGCACCCTGCTAGGTAACTGTTTATTTGGTTTGCTGTACTTGTTTATCATTCTTTGCTTGTCTGTCATACAAGAATTGTTTGTTTTAAAGTAACGTGGAAATTCCTGGTTGTGTCATGTAAGGCAGACTTCAAGTGATGCCGTGCTGAAGCAAATTCACATGATGTTTTGCTGAGACAAAACCCATGAAAAGACATGTGATATTTGGAGAGAGTATAAGTACAACTTAAGGACAGTGACAGCACATGGATAGCTAGCTGTGCAATGCTTCTCTGCTCTTACATCTTCACTGATCAATACTTTGTTGAGATCAGCACAGCAGAGAACTTCTGCCATTTCCACTGGTCCTAGTTATTCCCACTAACTTGTGCTGAGTCGAAGGAGGCCTGGCAGTTTTTGTTGAATTCTACTGCCATCACTGATTCATGTTTGGTGCCACTTTTTAACTGGATTGTTGATATCCTGAAACTACTGAACGCGGCTGATGGTATAGTGACAAACTGAGATTGGAACTGCCCCAAAGAAAGACTTCTAAACAGGTCCACATACCCTTGTCCTATTTATCATCTTTTCTCTCCTACCTTTGGAAGGTGGGCTAGAAGTAGGGTCAAATTATTTGACAACCCTTATTAAAGTAGGTTTTGAAAAATCTAAGCCTACAGATAAGCCCACAAAGTCAAGCAGATTTTGCATTCTTGATATCATCTGCCATCTGTTCCTAAGGACAAGGTTCTAAACCAAGTGAAGTAGAGGTAGGGTATGATATTTGCTTTCCTTATCTCCATGTCAAAGTACCTGGCAATGGAAGTTGCAAAAAAAAATAATTTAACTTTTGTCTCATACTTTCAAAGAATTAGTTTGTTGTCATGGTCATGTGGAATGAACATTTGACATAGTGGACATAGTGGACAGCAAGCAGAAGAGAATGAGAATTGAATACATAGTCTTGTTATAGTCTTTATATGCATGCTTCCAGCAATGTACTTCTACTAGGGCATCTACTGTTCAACATTTCCACCACGTCTAAACGTCACCTACAATTACAGCCAATCTTTAAAACCACCAACTGGGCATTATTCACACTGAAACTCACACAGCCATCTTTCCTTATAAACTTTGATTTGGCTGAATTAAAGAGGAGATGTTTCTCTCATTGTTTTTGTTAATATGAGTCTTGTATCCATTGGCTGGGAAGGAAAGATCTCAGGGCTCTAGTCCCATCTTTCAGAAATTTTAGAGTTTAAGAAGTATACCTGGAAAATAAAAATGTCCAAGTCCACATTATTTCCTCCTAGAGCACCATACTGATTTAGCCTTTAGTGTCTTTGCAAACTGAGGCATGTGTATTATGGCTCATATTCCTGGTTGTGTCCTCAGTACTATAAACAAGGTTCTAGTGAAAGTAAGGTGGATTTCCTCTATTTATGATCTACATGTATTGATTTCATGTGGAACTTTCTGCTTCTTCTTTCTTTGATTCAACAGGAGAATGCTTTCCCATGTATTGTTTAAGTAAAATAGAAAGAATATTTCATACAAACAGATCACTGAACAGGCAGTCTAGACATGGGAGATGTAATTTGGGAAGAACCATTTAACAAGGACTTTTCCAGACCCCTATAGGAGTTTTGTTAGTCAAGTGACTTAAATACGCCTTGTTACTTTTAAAGACACACACATACACAGAGAAAGGGGGGAAGGAGAGATAGAAAGAGAGAGACAGAGAGAGAATGAGAGAGAGAATATTTATTAAGGGGCAATTTCATATCATGTAGCTTTTATTACCTGACCACTTGCCACTGAAGTCTTGTTTTTTGAGTTCAGGATATGAAAGAAAATTCGGGATGAATCTGAAGGAATTAAAGCTGGATTTAGAGGCTGACTTGAGTGAGGCCTGGAGAGGAAGGAAGGCTTTTTAGATGCTAAGGGACAATGGAATACATAAAAATAGCTTACATAAGAACCCCCCAAAAATCTAAATTTCTTTTTTATTCAATATTTTATTTATTTACATTTCAGATGTTATCCTCTTTCCACATTCCACCCCCTCCCTATTAATCCCCTATCCTATCCCTCCTAGTCCTTTTTATCTTTTATACCATTTTAATTACATGCAAGTATTAAGGTCAGTTCTAGGTTGAGGAACTAGCAATACAATAGATGCAAATAGTCAAGGAATAAGCAATACAATAAACTCAGATAGTCAAACAATACACAGGACAATAAACAGAGTCTTGTGATCACTATTTCTAAGAGCTTATCAGGATGACCAAATTATCTGAGCCTACTTCTCTGTCCTAACCCAAAGTCATTTTCATGCCTGAAGCCTACTTCTTTGTTCTAGCTTAAGATTTAGATTCCTGCCTGTATTTACTTCTTTGTTCTAATCTAGGATTTAGATTTCTGCCTGAAGTTACTTTGTTCTAGCCTAATGTCAGATTCTTTCTAAGGAGTACATTTCCTTTTCCTTGGCCAATGTCAGATTCCTGCCAGTCAGCCCCAAAAGCTCTCCACATCTCCCTCTTTTTTATTTAAAAAATCAGACTGCGTCTTTCTTAGGTTGTTCTGAGAAGAATGGCTTCCTTACCTGTCATGGAATATGCATTGTAAGGAAGGCAGGAAGGCATTCTTGTCAGAACAACCTAAATTTCTTTCTTTCTTTCTTTCTTTCTTTCTTTTTTTTTTTTTGGTTTTTTTTTGGTGTTTTGAGAGAGGGTATCTCTGTGTAGCCCTGGCTGTCCTGGAACTCACTCTGTAGACCAGGCTGGCCTTGAACTCAGAAATCTACCTGCCTCTGCCTCCCAAGTGCTGGGATTAAAGGTGTGCGCCACCACTGCACAGCATAAATTTCTTTAATGATGGAATTTCTGGAAGCTGATTGAATAATTGATATTGGTGAGAAAAAAAATCTGTTATGGTTGCATAAATTTAGTGGATCTATATATGTCCAGAACGTTAGAGTATATCAGAGAAGTCCAGACAAGGCAAGAGGTATTTTCTTGTTTTTATTGGACATTTTATTGAATATTTTATTTATGTACATTTCAAATGTTATCCTCTTTCCCAGTTTCCCTTCCGGAATCCCCTATCCCATCCCTTTTCCCCATGCTTCTATTAGGGTGCTCCCTCACCCACTGACCCACTCCCCCCTCTCTACCCTGGCATTTCCTTACACTGGAGCATCAAGCCTTCACATGACCAAGGGCTTCTCTTCCCATTGATGTCAAATAAAGCCATCCTCTGTTACTTATGCAGCTGGAGCCATGGGGATCTCTCCATGTGTACTCCTTGGTTGGTGGTTTAGTCCCTGGAAGCTCTGGAGGGTCTGGTTAGTTGATAATGTTGTTCTTCCTATGGGTTTGCAAACCTCTTCAACTCCTTAAGTCCTTCCCCTAACTCCTCCAATGGGATCCCCTTGCTCAGTCCAATGGTTGGCTGCTAGCATCCTCATCTGTATTTGTCAGGCACTGGCAGAGCCTCTCAGGAGGCAGCTATATCAGACTTCTGTTAGCAAGCACTTCTTGGGCATCTACAATAGTGTCTGGGTTTGTTGTCTGTATAAGGGATGGGGCCCCAGGTGGGACAGTCTCTGGATGGCCTTTCCTTCAGCCTCTGCTCCATGCTTTCTTCCTGTATTTCCTGTAGACAGGAGCAATTCTGGTTTAAAATTCTGGAGATGAGTGGGTGGCACATCCCCCAACCAGGGCCCTTGCTTAACCTCTGGATATGGTCTCTATAGGTTCTCCCTTTTTTTTGTTGTTGGGAATTTTAACTAGTGTCCTCCTCCTTGGGTCCTGGGAGCCTGTTGCTTTCCTGGCACTGAGGACTTTCTAGTGGCTACTCCCAGTTCTCCATCCCACATTGCTATCCACTTTGTTCAATTTCCTGACCCTCTATCATCCCTGTCTCCTCTAGCAAGACAAATATCACCTAGACCAGATGAAGTAGCTAGTATTATTTCTCCAGACTGAGGATGAAAAGCCTGGGTGTCTGGAGTTTTCTGTTCATACAAATTCAACATTTCACAAATAACAAATCTGTATGGAATCTATACATATATAGTTGAATTCCAAATAGAATATTACAAAACATTGTAAAATATATTCATGTTTCATCTTTATATCTGTACAGCAGCAACTCTTTGACACACAGAACACTTCAGAAAGTCTGAAATTTATTTCACTTTGGTTCATAACCTGTCTCATTTTGCTCACAATGGAATCAATGTCTGCATTAACTAAGATTTCTGAAAAAAAAAAACGGAGTGTAGTATAGATGTTGAAAATTGAGACTTATTGTATTGGTTCATAGCATTCACAACTGGATACACTACAGTCATTCTATAGTTTAGAGATCTATGGACACGAGGAGCTTCTCGGTCCAGCTAATGTGAAGCCACTGACCAAAGGGAACCAATGATGCAGTGAAGGGACAAAGTTGAATGTCCTATATCAATATGAAGAGTTCTAAGTACAAATAGATATCAAGAAGCCAAGAGGTGTGCGGCCTGCCCCTGGGACACCAAACAACAAAATGATGCATCTGCTCAAATAAATTCACTATGAGCATGGGATACCTCTTCCTTCTGTGTTTGTTCTCTATACTCTTGGGCTTTTGAATGTTGTTGTCTTCACCAATGTTGTTCCTCATATATCTTAATTACAACACGCATGCAAATCTTTCCCAGGAATATATTTAATGATACACTAGGACCTGATCAAGACATTTCTTAACCAGATTGAGTTGGCAACCAAAGTTAACAAGCACATACACACACACACACACACAAACACACACATACACACACTTTCTATTAATTTCTAAATTCCATTTCTTCATTTTAACTGTCATTAAAACACAGGCTAAAGAAAAAGAGTGTCTCAGAAATAGTGGTTATAGGCTTCACATTAGGGTTTATGCTCTACATTTGTTTGGTTTCATGTTAATGATGAGCTTCCATTTTTTGTTTCCCTGTAATGGACAGTTTTCTTGCCACCTCCTCTGTGAGATGTGTTAGGGATGTGTGTTTGATGCTTCAATCCCTAAATCACAGATTGTCCAGCCCAAAATTCACAACATGCAGAATTTATTAATATTTGAGTGATTGATGAATCAATAGAAAGCAAAATGGACATGACTAGCTGAACAATTATTCTGATGGATGAAAGGAGAGAAACTAAAGCTCATTAATACATGCATTATAGTTGCCTTTCCCATAATAATTCTCCCTGTTTTGTGCAAACCCACCTCCTGTGGAATGTTGTGCTTGAGTTTATAAGTCTGCATTTCCTCCTTCTCCATATGAGTTCTTTCCTATCTTATGCCCTGTGGTACCTCCTGTGCCTACTTGGGGTTTGAATTCTTAAAAGATCATGTAAACATTCTCCTGGAGCCTGCTGCCTGCTAGAGCCAAGGGCTTTGTCAGCAACAAGCCAGCAGCAGCAGCTCAGTGCTGGGCTGTGTTTTTGCAAGTACAAGACAGAAAATCCATGTAATTACTTCTGACGCCCAAGAAGCTGTGCCGCCTGACAGAGCAGCAAGTGGAGGAGGCAGTTTGTCAGACCTCTGCTGACTAATTCCCTGCTCCACCTGAGGTTGTGTGTGAGTGACTAGTGTGGTTGTATGAGCATGCATGTGTTTGTAAGTCCTACCAACAAGACTACCAGTATTTAATTTGAATACTCTTAAGTATTTCCTAATTTGGGGACTATCTCGACAAGCTTCACCACCATTCAGAAGAATCCTGGACTCTAGAAGGCCCTTAAGGTGCAGAAAGGTAAATTTAGCCCACTGTGGTAGCCATGAAGCTTAGAAGCGATGCAGCTAAGAAGCGGAGTAAAGAACTATCCTCAGGCATGTTCAAGACATCCCCTGCAGAAGGAAACCCAGATTGTTTGAAAGCCAAGAGAACCTGGTTGGCTTTCATGACTTTGGAGCCTGGGAGGTCTCAACAGTTTTCAGTGAAGATGTAGCTGCTTTCAGGATGTGTCAGGGCAATCTGAATATTAAAGGGATTATCAAAGGTATGTTGAATATTTTCAATGGAACAACAAGCATATCTTCACAAACTAAATACTATAGGCCGCAACCCAACACAAAATGATGAGTTTCCTTAACATATAACATTTCTGCGCCTTGTTTTTGTTTTTAATTTTGTAACCCCATTATTCCTGTTCAGGAGGGTGAACTTTGAAGATGGCAAAGTAATGTTGAATGTCAAAAGATTGTATATGATTCAAGGAATGGTCTAAAAGTTTAAAAAAAAAAATGTGGAGTAACCAGATCACCTTCATCTGGGCATGTTAAAATTCTATAACTTTTGCTAAGAAGTAAATTTCAGGGCTTCTTGATGAGTGACAACAGAAGAATTTAAACTCTATGGGTTCACATGGCTATGTTGGTGGCTTTCTTTACAATATTGTAAATTTCCTATTGTATAATTTCTTTCCCCCCTGAAACTGGTACACCGCCAGTACAGGCAACTCCAAGAAGCCCCTGAGAGGACATGGTGGGTATTTGTTATGAATGAATGAGACAGTTGAGTATTCTAAGTCTTGGCATTTTCAGACGTAAAAGAATACCAACAATATTCACTGTACCAGAGTGCTGCACAGAAAAGAGAAAAACAACTCTGTATACAGGTAATGGCTTCCTTTCATATTTTCTCACATTAATGATGGCAAGACTGTCATAGTCAGAGGACTACAAAATCTACTAAGAGAGTCTAGAAATAACATGGAAGCTACTGCCATGATATCTCAAAAGTATTCCTGACTAAGTAACGACAATATAAATAAACATGCAATACACAGAAAACTAAAGGCAACTACTAACTGTTGAGAAAGTATGAATTGTCATTTTGAGGAATGTAGCACTTAAGTGGTTACTTCATACCAAGTTGTGAACCTTGAAATCATATACATACCAATACTAAATGGACTGAATGAGTTACATGTATGTATATGCAAATCCAAACAGTGCTCTCTCTCTTTTTACCCATTTCTTTCCCAACTGACATATACAGAATTATCGGGTAAACACATTTATATTAGGGATTTGGAGGCTAGAGATAGAACATGGTACCTGAATGTTTACATTTAAGCAATGGCAATCTTAAATTACAAATTTGAATCAGTATGAGTAACATTTGTAACCTCAGGGAAAAGAAATCTCTGGATCCTTTTTAGATGATAAGAAATAGTTTCTATACTCACTGCTGAGCATTACTTACCCTTCATGATAACAGGCAAAGTGCATATTTTATTGTCTCCTGGAATAGTGGATTTGCTCAGATATCACATCATTTGAGTGGTAACACTGGCTTCACAATATTGCTTTGAAAAACTTCACTTTTTGGAAACTTTGTGTTTGGATGTTATAAACTTTCTTTTACTAGTATAATGTCACTGGTGTTAGAATTAGAAGCAGCTATAATCAGCAATACAAGTCCTCACAATTACCTTTGGTCTGTGTATGCTTTATCAACTGAGCTTTATATGACATATAAAATTACAAGAGACAATAAAGATAATGTTAAATAATTCATAAATAATACTTCTGTAATTCCCACATCTAATGCCAAGAGAAAAGGATTTGTGTTTTCCTCTTGACTCTGAAACAGTTTCATAATTATCTTTACAGTTGTACATCCTACTTTTGTGTGTGTGTGTGTGTGTGTGTGCATGTTTGTGTGCATGCACATTCAACCTGCACAGACTTCCATACTTGCACAGGAATCTTTTTATAAGGACATGTTGTAGATTTGGATTAATATTTGTATTATATTAATTGGGTACTAAAATTGCATGAGATTCCACATGCAAGATGCTGAAGGTCCCTGCCCCAGGTGCCTTTGATTGGTAAATAAAGTTGCTAGAGGCCAACGGCTGGGAAGAGAGACAGAGACAAGACTTTAGTATCACAGGCAAGGGGACTGAGAGAAGAAGGAGGATTTAGAATCACCATGCCAAAAAAGGAGGAGTACCGAGCCTGAGGGTGCAGAAGAGAGAGCAGAGCAATGATGTAAGAGCCGGGGAAGAGTGACCCCAGGGAAACTCCCTCAACTGGGTCTAGGGTAACAATGATTGAATATAGATGTTAGTAATAACTCAAGAATGTTGCAGGAGAAGTGTTAGCCAAGTGGATGTCCAGGAGTGGCACAGTCATTTAGCTGATTAAGGCACATTAAATATGTGTGTGTGTGTGTGTGTGTGTGTGTGTGTGTGTGTGTGTCTTTCATTCAGGAGTGCAGAAGATTGGGGCAAGTAGCGAGGAATTCACCTGCCACCAATGCTGGGATCGATTTGAGGAGTTTTAATCTTCTACAGTAACAATGACACACTTCCCCAGATTACAGTATCTAAATGAAACAAAATTTTTTAAGTGGGCTTGCTTTTATCTGAATACTTATCTCTTAGTGTTGTGTGTTGAAATTATAAAGAGTCTGGGCATTTCAGATGCTATTAAATTCTGAAGAAAGAGCCCTGGTCTGAGGATTGATATCCTTATATAAGGAGAGTAGAAAGACAGTTTATCTTCACTATGAGGACATGGAGTCCAGCTCTCTCCAGACTTTCATACTGCCAGCACAGAGATTTTAGGTGTTTCTGTAACTACAAGTAAAGAATGGCTACTGTGTGAGTGTGTGTGTGTGTGTGTGTGTGTGTGTGTGTGTGTGTGTGTAATTTTTATAGAAGCATAAATGGGTCAAGGCAAAAACTAGGGGTATGTTTCCCTCAAAATAACTTTTTCCTGCCTTAACATCTAGAATTTTCATTTCTTCTATACTTAGTTGAGGAAGAAGAACTAAACATTATATAAACTTTCTCATTTGTCATTTTTGTCTAACAGGTATCAGTGTAGCATTGTTCTAGGAAATTATTTTATATGTGTCTTGTGTGTTCCTTTCTTAAGTTTTACTTACAAAATGGCATAAAATGTAGATCTATAACCTGAAAACATTAATTCTAGCTGTGTAAAGAATATGTGATTTATTAAGAATTCATGTACAGAGAAAAAAGAGTAACAGGTTTATAGAAGATGAAAAATTATAGTTAACTACTTCAAAATATATTAGCCTAGATATTCAAAGAAATTTCTACTCTCAGGTGTATGGAAACACATTACAACAAAACAGAACAGCAACTCACACCTTCCATTTTCAAAGAATGTGAATTGATGATAAAGGATGGTAAGATATATAGCTTAAAATTGAGTTATCTAACTATTATATAAAGAATGAGATGAGAGAGAAATGCCAAGAGAAACAGTTAATTGTGAGATTTAAAACAAAAGAAAAAATAAAAAAATATTTGACATGTTAATTTGTTTGTTTGTATGTTTGCTTGTTTTTAAAGTGGGAGTTTTTCCACATAGCCTTAGCTGTCCTGGCACTCAGTAGACCAGAGTAGCCTCAAACTCAGAAAGATCTGCCTGGATCTGCCTCCTGAGCTATGGGCACCACCAGTACCCAGCAACATTTTTAAATTCATCTGAAAGTCAAAACAAACTTAAACAATATGCCATCTCATTTCATATCTAAGTACTGAGAATATCAATCTTGTGAATGTAAGTATGAAAGTTAGAAAAGCAAGCGGGATTCACTTTATTCTGTAACAGATTTCTAAAAGACATCTAGGAAAATAATTGAGATAACATATTCAGAAGCATCAGTTCGTGGCATGAATTTCTCTTAAATCAGTTCAGCCCCACAGCAGCTAGAAATTCACCATAACACACAGGAAGTAGGAGTAGACTTATTTCTCTTTCTGCCACTCAGGGGCTGTGAAGTCTTGATGACATAGATACAAATAGGATCTTCAACTTATGTCTCCTGAAAAACAGAAGAATAACAGCTCTCTCAAATGCTACTGAAGCTTCATAAAAAGAATAAGTGGAACACTGTATACGGAATCTCTTCAGTAATTTAATAGTAAAATGCGTAATTGACACATTATATTAAATAGGTTTTTTGAAGTATAGTCTATAAAACAAACTAAATATATTTGATCAGTCAACCTGAAATTTACAATATGAACTATCTGGAACACTCCACCTTCTCCTGATAGTTGTCTTACTTACAGTTGTTCTGCTGTTGAATAGAAACCATGACCAAGAAAACATTTAATTAGGGCATTAATTAAACTCTTAGAGAGATAGTCCATAATCATTTCGGCAGGAATCAGATAGGCATGACACTTGAGCAGTAGCTAAACGCTTTACATATGATCCATAAGTTGCAAATAAAAGAAAGAATCTGGCTTGTCATGGGCTTTTGAAACCTCAAAGTATGTTTCCAGTTTCACACCTACTCCACCAGAGCTGTCCAACTAATCCTACCTAACAGTTTTCCAAAATGGAGACTAAGTATAGAAATATATGATCCTATGGGTCCACTCTCATCCAAAGTTACCCATGCTTTTCGTTGCATATTTTTGTGTATCTACTGAGAATATTTATCTTCTGAAAACTAACAAGTTAGTTTTAGGGATTGAACCTAGCACCCCACACGTTTGTCAAGTGCTCCAAACCCCTCCATAAACCTCAGGAGACAACTGAGAATCAGTGCTTACTCACATTCTCTGTAATTTTATACATATGATATCTATGTACTTGTCTTTTGGGTAGACCAGTAAGATTTTCATGTAGTCCTTGACATTCATTTTTCGATCATTTGCTCTTACTGAGTAGTAATCTTTGCTCTTTGCAGATTGTTTATCCACTCTTGTCTTAAGAAATATTTGGGTTGTAATTATTATACAAAATCTATTGGAAACAGTTGCACATAGATATTTATTAACAAGAGCACAGATATGATTTTTCTCTTCAATTAATACTTATGAAGATGGTAGTTGAATCATAAAATAAATACATTTAATGTAAAAATAATTTATTCTCCAGATGTATTTGTCAACTTGGGGGTTTACTGCTGAATAAGCTCATACTTTCTAGATTTTTCTGAACTCTTGTTGGTTCAATTCAGCTGTTATGGCTCAAACACCTCCCTAAGTTGACTGACTCAAACTTTCTTCTCTAAGGTTCTTACTGAATTTCTCTGCTTGGCCTCAACTTTATTCTGGCAATTTGTTACCATATTCTGGCTCCTCATTCTCTGGCTCATTCTGTCTTCACCTGAAACGATTTAAAATAGCATTGCTTCCTCTTTTTTCTCCCTATGTACTACTGTTTTCTTAGATTGCTTCTTTCTCTCTCTCTCTCTCTCTCTCTCTCTCTCTCTCTCTCTCTCTCTCTCTCTCTTTTCTTTTAAAATGAGATTCGACATGTCCTATTTGACTCATTCTGTTAGATATTTCTCTGATTAATCATTTTGTTGCCCCTTAATCTGATATCACTTTCAAACATGGTTGCTTCCTTCTACAAACTAAATTTACCTTCATTGTTTGGTATTACAGTTGTGTACTAAGGGCATGTCAGTATTCCAGCCAAAGGGATTAAACATGTATCATTCCAACTGGATCACACAGACCTAGAATTTTTTTGGATGTGATCCCTTGCCAGAGCAGCCATGCTGTATTAAAATTCTCATATAGTTTATTTTTTTAAGAAACTAACAACCTTTTTTTTTTTTGAAAACCCAATCTTCAACATTCAAGGGAATTTATTTTCTTCCAGTCTTTGTCAAAAATAGATGTAGATAGTCTTTTAGCAAGAATGATTCCAATGTGTGGGTTCTTAATTCCTCAAATTTTCCAATAGATTTTCTGAAGTGACCAGTAGTATTGAACATCTCCTTATATAAGCATTGAATATCATTTGGGGTGAATTAATTGTTTAAATATTCTTGCAATTTTAAATTAAGAATTTACATTCTTAATATTCAATTACTGTATTTTGGATAAAAATGACTTCTGTGAAACATATTATAAATATTTATTGCTAGCTTGTATCTTTCATTTTAATATACTTAATAGTGACTTTGAAGACTAGGTTGTATTTTTGATGAACTCAAATTTATTAATTTGTTTTATATAATTTTTGATTTAATATCTTTGTAAGACTTTTATTCATCTCTAGCCCAATATGATTTCTATGTGATTTACAAACTTTTGTTGAAAAGGCATGTTTTTCACAAAACCAGGTCTTACATAATTTTGTAGATTCAACTGTGCACATATATGTTTGTGTAATTCTTAACTCCATTCTGTGTAATTTATGTGTTTGCAATTATACAAATACCATACATGAGAATCTATGGCATCATAATTATTCTTAAAACTCATTTATGATCATAGATTTTGTTTTTCCCCCAAATATATTTTGATAAATTGATTTCATTTTTATACAAAATTTACAAGTTTGTCCTCTAAAAGCTAAAAATCTTAACAGTGACTTTCATGGCCTACATGTGATTATTAAGTTATTCTTTCAATATTTTTTCCATCTTTTCATAATTTTAAGGACATAGGTCTCTCATGTCTTCTCCAATTAAACGTTAAACACTGAATTCTTTTGATTACTTCATAATTAGGAGTACTTTTTACTTTAAACATATGCTCTCCTCTTCCTGGCAAACAGATCCATGATAGATTTTGTATAAAAATTCTGTATTGCATATCCCTGAAATCTTTCTTTCTTATTTTTTACCAGATTTATTTGTAAATTTTACTACATCTTCCAAACAGATGAACAATTCAACATGTTTCTTTCTCTTATTTTATTTTTTTTATTTTATTTTATTTTATTTTTATTATTTTTTTTTTTTTGGTTTTTTCGAGACAGGGTTTCTCTGTGTAGTCCTGGCTGTCCTGGAACTCATTCTGTAGACAAGGCTGGCATCGAACTCAGAAATCCACCTGCCTCTGCCTCCCAGTGCTGGGATTAAAGGTGTGTGCCACCACTGCGCAGCTTTGTTTGTTTGTTTGTTTGTTTGTTTTTTCTTTCCCTTTTTTTAAATTTTATTTTATTTTGCCTTATTGCAAAAGCCAGATTTTGGTTTTGGATAGAAGTGACATAATTGCCTCATTTCTCATATTATGAAAAAATAATTCTAGTTTTATGAGTTCATATGATACTTCTTCCAGGTATTATGTACTTCATAATATTGAGGAGATAAACATTTACTCTTGGTTTGATAAATACCGGGATTCAGAAAATACTGTATTCTTGCAAATATATTGAGATGAACATTAAACAAATTAATTTTACTAACATACAAATAAATCTACATAGTTATTTTGCTCATAAAATGATTCTAAGATCATCCTATGAGATTATAATGGAGCTAATTCATTACTATCCCTTGAGAAATTAGCCATTAAGGTATTAAAGCTAAACATGTTCATTACTCAAGTCTTTAACCTGGCTGATGGCAGTAACCTTCCTGTATTGCCAGTCAAATGTAGTTATGTGTATTACTTAATAATTGATAAAATTAGCAAATAACTATACTACTGGTTTATGCATCGTTGTGGTTATAAGACATAAGCAATGTAACTGTATGCTGTTGACTCTAGCAACAGCCTCACATATGTTTTTTGTTTTTTGTTTTTTGTTTTTGAGAATATGTTGAGTTGGGAAGTGGTGGTGCACACCTTTAATCCCAGCACTTGGGAGGCAGAGACAGGCAAATTTCTGAGTTCGAGGCCAGCCTGGTCTACAGCGTGAGTTCCAGGACACCCAGAGCTGCACAGAGAAACCCTGTCTCGAAGAACCAAAAAGAGGGAGAGAGAGAGAGAGAGAGAGAGAGAGAGAATATGTCCTGTCTGAACTCAAAGGCCATACTGAGTGACAGCTTCACTTTAGGACTTAAACTGTTTTTCATTTATTAACCTGAGTAAATCAAGCAGCATTGAAAATTAGTCCTGATGAAAATTTCAAAATAGTTCTTAAGTGTGTTTATAAATTAGCATTTATTAAAGAATAAATAACATTTGTATATTTTATGATAATTTGTTTGACATAAGGAATTAAATCTTGACTGAATATTTCATAGTGCAAGACATTAAGTACCATCAATAATATTCAGATTTGATCAATAGTTCAGCCTTATAATTACTCATATCTAGAATGTTTCATACACACACATTTGTATATATTTATATATAAATATATATTAATATATTATATAATATATTAAATTATATATAAATTATATAGAACATAATTATATAAATTGTATAAATATTAAAATATATATTGTAATATATATTTTACAAAATTATACACCACTCACGCAACCTGGCCTCTGGGTAAAACTCTAGTGAGCAACTTAACACAAATTTTAAAAACCAAACATTATAACTTAAACCAATCTAAAAGAGCCTGATTTGATATTTACATACCAAAGAAATTATAAAAGTCTTTTTTTCTATTACTTAACCATAATTGTTTCATAAGACTCGAATATATTATAGTACAATGAACACTGCGATTAGTACCATGCATTCTCCAACATGAACCCAAGTTTCTTCGGCAGTGTTCACTAGCACTACAAAGAGTATTGTTCTTTGTAGTGAAAACAAGCATCTGAGGTTGGTAATCACAGCTACTATGATGTCATACATGTAGCCTGGCTGACTACTGCAAGGCCACGGCCGTAGTTCTTTCTCATTTAGTTTTGAATTTAGGTTTGGTTTTGTTCATACTCAAGCGTATTATCGTTCCCAATTTTTATCACAATCCCACATTCAGCAGGACTCCCTGTAGCAGGCACACTCAATTTCAGAAACTCAGACTTACATAATGTGTAGTTGTACAACTACATAGAGCAATTAAGCCGTCATTAAAGGACTCTCGATTGCCTTGAAATGCCTTGACTGGCATTCTCATGGTGAGATATCTCTATTCCCATGGTGAGTGTGTGTTTCAATTGATATGACATCATGTGGATTCATTCATGAATTTGAGTTGGTAAGATTTGGTTAGCTTTGTTCAATTATGAATCTGTTTTGAGGTATACACTGGTTTTTTTAAATTATTATTATTATTTCTAAAATATTTTTAAAATTTTTTATTGGATATTTCATTTACATTTCAGATGTAATCCCCTTTCCCCATTTCCCCCTCACCCAGGAACCCCCTAACCCATTCCCCCTCCTCCTGCTTCTATGAGGATATCCCCCCACCCACCCTCCCACTCTCACCTCCCCACCCATGATTTCCCCCACACTGGGGTGTCCAGCCTTCACTGGACCAAGGACTTCCTCACCTACCTATGACTGACAATGTCATCCTCCTGTAGGTATACAGCTCGGGCCCTGGGGCCCTCCCTATGTGCTCCCAGGCTGGTGGTTCAGACCCTGGGAGCTCTGGTTGGTTGGTATTGTTGCTCTCCCTGTGGGGCCCCGCAAACTCTTTCACCTCCTTCACTCTTCTCTCTCTCTCCTCCATTGCGAACCCCATGATCAGCTCAATGGTTAACTGTGAGCTTCCGCCTCTGTATATTTCAAGCTCTGTCAGACCTCTAAGGAGACAGCTATATCAGGCTCCTGTCAGCAGGCACTTCCTGGCATCCACATCAGTGTCCACCTTTGGTGAATGCACAAGGAATGGATATGCAGGTGGAGCAGTCCCTGGACAGCCTCTCCTTCAGTTTCTGTCCTATGTTTGTTTTATAAATTGTACATCCATCTGATCAATTGAATCAGGTGTTATTCAGCAACATCTGTTTTCCGTTTTATCTTGATCTGAAATTAATGTGGCCCTTTTAGATTCCTTTGTAATTAACACAATATTACCACTTTTTTCTCTGTAATTACTCAACTTATTTAAGTTATATTTTTTAGGTAGGATAAGACTGGCTCTTGGCTTTGTTACCAATTTAAAAATTTATGCTTTCCTGATGTTCATGTTATGCTCTCTAATTTAAATATGATGAAGCATATGATCAGTTTTGAACATTTTGATATATATTGTTTCCTATGATAATTATTTTCAATTTTCTCACCATAGCTTTTGGTGGTTATCATGGTTACTTTTATACTTTCCTTACCTATTATTATATCTTTTGCTTTTTATAGGTTTCTTAGTGGAAGCTTTACAATACAGTATTAATACATATATTCAGCATCATGTAAATATTCTGTAATATAACACGGAATTTTCCTGATTGAGAATTTTATTTTCATGTTGAATTTTGAAAATTCACCATTATGTGTTTTAAATTAGTCTATTTAGTATTTCTTATACTCAGAATTTATTGAGGTTCATGTATTCTTGGATATATATCAGACCTGAAAAATGTTCAGTAGTTAGTTTTTAAAACTTATCTTCTCTCCATTTCTGCTCTGCCAAAGGGAAACCAATCATCTGTATCATTTACTCTCTGAACTACAAAACAGAATAGTCTATGATTCATTTGTGGCATTTTCCATTATATCCTTAAGTACACCATTAGTTATCTCTTTGAACAACTTATGTCATAAGAGCCATCTAATGAGCTTCTCACCTTAGATATATACATTTACATCTCTAAACAATTGTCTTGAGTTATTATAATCTGTATTTACCTTTCGAATACCAACAATACCTTAAGTTCAAGTTTTTACCTATTTTATGCTTCAGTGTGAGCCTACCTTTTTTATTGTGGCCCTCTCCTCATTACGGATGATGTTTGCATCTTGCAACTTGGTTGGTTGCCAGATATGCTGACTTTAAACATTTTGGAATCTGGATAGCTTTGTTATAGTGGCACTTCACTATGAGGTGTGTCATTTTTATGTGGCTTCAGGTTTCTTAGTTTTCTATTATCCCATTCTTTGAAATTGGAATATTTCTTTGAGTGGAGCTCATTCTGAGATGAGCTAGTGGAGACAGATTGTCTTCTGTCCTGTGTGAGAAATATACTCTGTATATTCCAGACCATGCTTTTCCTTGTCTTACATAGTCCCTTCAATGTACATGCTAACTAGCACTCTGCTGAGCATCTGATGTTAATTCCCTACAGAATTTCAATGTTCTCTCTGCATTTTGTAGTAGAGCTTCTACTTTCTGCTCTAGTTGCCTTCACTCCTAAGAACATGAGTTCTTTATGTACTAGTCAAGGATGTTTCCAGTATCTGTCTCATTTTCTTTCTTCAGTTATATGCCCTCAGATTTTTCAAGAAAATCAACTGGCTAGTTTATTGGGCTTGCTGCCTCTGCAATCATTTTTTCAGGAATAAGTTTCATTCTTGATTGTTTTCCACTAACTTTTAAAACTGTGTATAAGCTGTCCAAATTTTTAAAATAATTTGTTTATGTTTTGGAAAAAATTATTTCTTATCTCTATACCTATGCCAATGTCCTCCAAGTTAAATATAATTATTATGAAATTATTATAATAATTAAAATACAAAAATCCTTTGAAGAATCATGATGGAAATTAATAGAAAACTTGATAGAAGAGACACATAAATGGAAAGAAAAAATTACTAATATTTGTAAAAGTCAATCAAAGTCCAAGGAGACTGGGGATGACAAGGATATGACTTTTGTTACAAATAGGGTGCAAGAGAAACTCTCTTTATGGGAACCTTATATATTGCATCAAACAATTCTCTTTGACAATAAAGATCTGGTATTTTAAATGGGTTAG
Source organism: Grammomys surdaster (assembly GCF_004785775.1). NCBI lineage: Eukaryota > Metazoa > Chordata > Mammalia > Rodentia > Muridae > Grammomys > Grammomys surdaster. The sequence continues at coordinate 7,646,793 of NW_021604688.1, read as the reverse complement.
AAGTAAGCATCCTACTTCAAGTGATGTTGCTTTGTTTGAATGAGAATGGCCTCACATGCTCATATGTTTGAATGCTTAGTCTCTGATTGGTGAGCTGTTTGGGAAAGATTAGGAGAGGTAGAGGAGGAGGAAAAGGTATGTAACTGGGGGTGGCTTTGAAGTCTCAAATGTCCATATCAGGCCCACCTGTTGATCAGGATGTAAGTTCTCAGCCCATGCCTTTGACCATGCTATGATGGTCATAATTAAACATACACTCTGAAACTGTAAGCAAGCCTCCATTTAAATGTTTTCTTTCAGAAAGTTGTCTTGGTCATTCCATCTATTCACAGCAATTGAATAGTAACAAAGACAGAAGTAGTTTCCTATGTGATTTAACAGAATCGAGATTATTTGCTTATGGATTTCATATATATCAAGAGCTTGTGATCTCTCTAGCATGCTTGCTTACTTTGGGTTTCTTTGCTTCTGCTTATGACCCATCCTTTTGTGTGCTATGCCTTGCAGATATTATTTTCTGCTTCGGCTTTCAATGAAATATTATTTCTTTAAAGATGCTAAAGTCTCAATTACTAGCATTAACCTTTTAAGTCATAGAGAAAATGTTTCTGGCTACTTTCTGATAGTTTTCTGTTCTTTATGTACTACATTCATAAACTTTAACCAATGCATTATATTTATAAGCTTTATTCTACACAGTTACTCAGTCAGATTTATTGCTTTAGTCCCAGTATATCTGGCATATTTTCTGATGCATGTTAAATGTTCAATAATGTATTCTTTAGTGTTCTTCTTTAGGAACATCACTTTTATGATAGTCACATGGTTTACTTTAAAAAAGATGTCTTCCTTGAAATTACATGGGAAAATACTGACAATCCCTCTGTAGTCATCAAGTCTTCAACAATCTCAGTATATTGTATACTGAGATTATGTACATAACAGTATATTAGTATGAAAGATAAAGAAAAGCCAAAGTTTTGTATGCAGTGTTTGTTTGCCTGCGATGTTCTTTCCAGAATAGGTTCTTCTCTTATTATCTTTAACTATCAATTTGCAACATCCTAGAAGTATGCATCTCAATTGAGTATTTTGTAGATTAGACTGGCCCATGGGTATGTTTCTAGGAAATGTTCTTTTTCTTAATTGCTGTAAGGATGCCTGGCCCAATGTGGAGAAGAATAATTCCCTAGGCATTTGGGTCATGGTATATGAAAGCTAAATTAGCATAAGCTTGTATGAGAGCCAATAAGCAACATTCCTCCATGATTTCTGCTTCATTTTTTGTCTCAGTTTGTGCCCTGAATTCTCTCAATGATGGACTATGATCTGGAAGTATAAGTAAAATAGTTTTCCCTTAAGTTTCATTTGGTTAGGTTACTCTGTCACAGTATTAGCATAAAACTAGAATAATGACATTTCCATTTGATTTGATCCATATCAGACAGCATTTCACATTCTAAAATGACTAGATTGCTTATTTTACCTCCAGTCTCTATTTGTTGTCCTCTGTTTCATGTTGTTCTGATTTTCTCTTGAACTTTGGGTCCTAATACTACTCTGAGGTTTCCCTTGTCCTTGGAGTTTCTATTTTCTCCCCCTCTGTTTGCACAAATTTCAAGCAATCATTAATTATTTTTGAGAAGTGACATAACTGGATGGGTAGGTCAAGGAGAAAGATTTTGCCCAGAGATGGAGGAATGAATTTTGCCCTGCTTTCCCATGTTTCTGCCTATTTTTGCCTGAGGGCTTTTCAAATCTTAGGCTGCCAGGCAGTTGTAAGTGGTCTCAATTAATTGAGATTTCTGAAGCTAAAAATCAATTTCTTTTTTAAAAAAAATTCACATTAAGGATCAAGATTATTTTATTATTATATAAAATGAGCTTAGCAAATGGAAAGCTGTTCATTGACCCAGCACAAGGAGGACTTGAAATCAGAACAAGAAGAGTGTGATGCAGAGACGATTAAACTATGGCAGTAGTCAGGAGGAGGTTGTCCCCTACAAGACACTTATGCCCTCTCCTTTATTGTTGTAAAGATAAAGACTCCTCACTTTGTATGAAGCATTTTCTCCATAAATACTTACTAAAATGTTTCATTCTGTACAATTACAAATTTACTTAGGACTTTGCCTAGGTAGAATTTCCAACATTGGACATGATTTTCTGGTATCTTCTCCTATATTAGGCACTCTAATATTATTCAAAAACATTAGAAACACTTAAATTTATAAATACAAAAGACTTAAAGAATTTACCTTTAGAGCTTCAATATTCATGTTAGGACAAGATCCATTGGCTGTTTTATCATTTCAACAGGCAAAGTAGAGTTGGTGTCCAGGGAGGGATATAAGTGACTGTCACCAACAGAAGATTCATGCCCTGTAGAGTATAGCCTACTGGCATGATGCTTTTTGTCCCTAAAGATGAAGTAGAGAAGTTCTAATCTGTAAGCTCTCTTTTACCAGAGAGTCTTAGATGGAAACTCTGTAGAAGATACTCAGTGTTGGGGGCTGTGTTGGGAAAGAAACTCCTCAGCAGAAAAGAGCAAAGTCCCTCTCTCTCCTCTTGTGAAGTTGCTGGGGTGCATAGACTAGGACTTCTTACAATTTTGAGGTCATACATGCCATACAGTCTACCACCATATGGGTACAGGCTTTGCTCTACCAATATTCACTGTCATACCAGGTAATAAACTTTACAAAATTGTTAATTGAGAGCAATGATTCCAAGATTCAAAAGTAGAGAGTGAGGGTCACTATTAAAATTGAGGGAGCTAAGCTGACTCTTTAGCCCTTTAGCAGGCCCTCTGATGCCTGCTCCACCACTTCTTAATACCATTATATTTGATAGTTTTGTCCAGGTGGTGTGCCAAATCCTAGACAGATACAGAATAGGAACATAGAAGACCATTCCAGTAAGCATCTTGTTCAGCTCTGGGATGACCTTGCCACAGTCTCAGCAGCACCAGTAGATGCGAGAATGATGTTCTGGACAGCTCCTTGGTCATCACACAACAGCTTCACTTTGCAGAGAGCCATTCATGGCCATTTTTGTGATAGTGATGACATGGACTAGGATCATGAGTCTTTGCATAATGCCAAAGTTATCATGGATGAGGGTCAAAGGGGTACTTGTTCACAATATTGAGTGAGTACTCATACTTCTTCTCATGGTTTATACCCTTCACAAACATGGGAGCATATTAAGCAGAAGACCCAGAGATAATGACCCTTTAGGACCCATCCTTCAAGTGACTTCTAGCCTTCACCATGGTGATGAAGACACCACTAGACTGTGCAACATTCTTGACACTAGCCTCCTCCTATTTGATGTTGGTGGGTGTCTTCATTGAACTTACCACTAGTATGATGAAACACCATGCCTGAAACAATTTTGAGTGAAAGGGGTTAATTTGAATTACACGTACACATCACAGTTCTTCATTAAAGGAAGTCAGGACAGGACCTCAACCATGGTAGGAACCTAGAGGCAGGAACTGATGCAGAGTACATGGAGACTTACTGCTTAGTGGTGCACTCAGTCTGCTTTCTTATAGCATTCAGGACTATCAGCCCAGGGCTTCCATCACTCACAGTTGGGTGGTTCCTCCCACATTCAAACAATTAAGAAAACTAAGAAAATATCCTACAACCATATCTTATGGAGGCAGTTTTCAGTTGAGGTTCCCTCTTCTCAGAGAGCTCTGGTTTGTATTGTACATGAAAGTAGCCAATACAACTGACCCCTTGTCAACTTGACATACAGGTACAACATTTTTCAATTGTAATCCTTTCTTTCTCATTTATCCTCAAGATGGCATTCTAATATTAATATCATAATATAAACATATCTTTAAATATCCTACGGTCCTTATAAATTCAAACATTAAATGTCTAGTGTTTGAAAAGTTTGAAATCTTTTAATTATAGACTCCTACCAAATCAAAACCAAATTACATACTTCATTAATACAAGTGGAAGGAACTAGGGCACAGTCACAATTTGAACAAAGGGAAATCAAACTTCAGCTAAATGTCTGGTTATGTGGGATTCACTCGTAATCTGGATTCCTCCAAAGAGTTTGCGTCACTTCCCCTGCTCTTCCCTCTACAGCATATGAAGTATATCTTCTAGACTCTGGCTGGTTCCACTCTACTACTGCTGTTCTTGGTGGTCATCCCGTGGCATTGACATTTCTAAGACTGCTAGAGTCCATTGCTGAACTGAGCTATACACTCACCAAAAACTTGTCCTAGGCTTTCATCAGGGACTCTAATCGTAACAAATAATGCCAAGACAAAGTCACTCTTCATGACCCCTTCACACCTTTAAAACCAGCACTTCCTTGGTAAATCTTACAGCACCAAGTTCAGCTGCCAGCACAAGGTAAAACTTTGGCCATGTCTTAAACACAGCTTCTGTGTACTGCCTATCAGGGAATACTTTCCAGAAGATTTCATGTCTAAGATGCTGATCTCTTTTTATTTGTTATCAGGTTTTCAGTTCCAGATAACTAGCCTTGAGTACCCCCAGAAAAGCCAAACTTTCACTTTAGTAGTCAGGGTATCTTGTTATTTAAGCTTTATTCTTCAGACTTATCTAAGCAGAAACACATAATCATAATTTAAAATAAAAAATAACTCCAAAAATCTCCAAAATCTTTAAATATCTCTCAGAAACTTCACAAGCCAGGCTTCCCTTATCTAGATTTCCCTCAACATTCTTAACTTCCAAGCTCCTGTAGAAGCAATCTACTGAGATCTAAATGTTAATTGATGTTTCTAGACCAAAGTTCTAAAGTTCCTCCAAATTTCTCCCAAAAGCTCATGGTCAGTTCTCTCATAGCAATATCTCACTATTCTGGTACCAACTTTACTTAGTTAGTGTTTCTATTGGTTAACAAAATGCCATGACTAAAAAACAGTTAGGAGAGGAAAGGGCTTATTCAGTTGTGCTTCCACATCACATTTCTTCTTTTGGATAAGGCTACCTAGTAAGAGAAAAGTGGTCTGGAGCACAGACACAGAGTCAGAGATATCCCTCATTCCAATTGTTGAAAAGCTCTTAAAAGCTCATGAATGGCAATACACAAAATGACGTGGGATCATACCCATCAGTTAGTAACTAAGAAAATCCCATAAAGGTGGATATTAGCAAAGCATATTCTCAGTTGAACTTCCATGCGTTCGGATAACTCAATCTTCTGTCAAGTTGACATGAAAATAGCCTGATCTTGCTCCTGGAAAATGGTGATGATCTTCTTGTTGATGTCAAGTTTCCTTTTATCAGCCTGACCATAACATGAAACTTGTCATGGATAGTCATCCTGGAACACGTAGACTACGTAGTTTAAATCAATGAAGGGCTCAGCAATTGCAACAATATCCGATTTGCCAAAGTTACTGGAAGCCCTCATAACCAGCATCCATTTGGGCCATATTCATTCATTTTGACCTTCACTGTTGTGTCTCAATGACTAGGATGACACTACATGGTAATGTGGGACAGTCTGCGGAACATGGAGAGTGAACAGAAAACCATGTTCAGAACTTCTTTTCTCAGCTCATGGCTGGTTGAGGCAGGAAATTCCCTGAAGCTAACTTGCCTGTGAGCCTAGACTAGTGGACAAGCCTCGGGTCTATAAAATAAACTATCCCAAAGCCAAGTGGAATGGCATAGATGAATAACACAGTTATTTTAAACTCTACATGCATGTGTACATATATGCATTCATACTTCATTCACACAAGTACCCACTAGAAGCATGCACATGTGTGTATACACATACACACATGCATATGAACATGTACACATATACACACACATATACAAAAGAAACATATGAGGTAGTTATTTAGCAATACAGTAATGTGTTCAAAAGATTATTCAACAACCACATACATGGGTTCACATAAACACCCATGTCTTTAGGAACTATTTGGGGAAAGTCCATAAAAATAAAGCCAGTATTAGTAGAAAAGTTGGGGACATTGGCTTGATACTTTTTATATAGAGCTAAGTCAATGTCATATTCTAAAATGAAAGACAAACAAAGCGTATACCACCAATTCTACTGAATATAATCTCAATTTTACACATAAAACTGCCTTGTAATTAGTAGCTGCTGGTACATCTGGCTCCCATAAGGGACATTACGAGGTTTGTTGTAGACTCACAGTACTTGGAAGGAAGACAGGACACCAAATCACCACTGATAGACATGCCAATAAATCGTCATGTGGTTTGATAAGGAGTGATTAAAGGAAACATTCTCTCTGCCTCACATACAAGGTATAGTTAGATTCAGAATCTGCAAGCTGGGGGACCAAATGCCACTTTCCTGTCTCAATGAACTGCATCAGGGGAAAAACACTCTCACCTCTCACCCAGTGGAAGTCTTTCATTCCATATCCCTGAGGTTGACAACCAGAATGCAATCCAATCAATGAGGTAAGCTACCCTGTGTCTAGGTGGTATAGTAAAACTAGGGACAGGACTGTCAACTCATAGTTCCCATTTTATTTTCCAGTTATCCAGTGACACATTTTATTTCTCATTCTTATTCTCTTTTTATCCAACTTCCTGATAGTGTTTCAGGAGATAAAGAGGGAGTAAAATGTATAGGTATTCCATAGCACACAGCACTCTAATCCCAAATATTATATTTTATAAACCAGTGTCCAGTTTTTAACATTCATTTCCCTAATTAGACATTCATTGTATTGATTCAATGAAGTCAGAAGATGACATCAATTGAGAATGAATGGATTTATAGCTTTAACTTTAACAGTCCAACCAAATATTAACCCAAGTACAATTACATGGTGTGTGATTTCTCCACAGTTAAAGCTAGACTAAAGAGGTTGATCAGTGCTCTAAGAATCAATTCTTTTAAGAAGGATTTGGTGGCAGGTTCAAAGTTTTCCTGAGATGCCATTATTGGCTTCTTTCTAAAATAATCATTTAGTTTTACTGTTTTTGTTTGAATGTTTTACCTACATGTGTGAATGTATACCATCTCTATGCATTGCCCATGGAAGACAGAAGGGGACATTAGACCACTCATACCTGGAGTCAGAGTAGACTTTGAACCACAACATGGGCCCCAGAGAAGGAACAAGGATCCTCTCCAAGAGCAGCCAGTGATTTTAACCCTACAAAACTCTCCCTAGCTCTGTTATCAGGGTTTTGTTTTCTGAAAGCTGGTTTATTTGTTGGGATTCTGAGTTCATTTTCCTGTTTTATAAGGAACATTGGGAGGTTTTGCTATGTTAAAAATTATGGCCTCTATTTACATTTCTCTTAATGAAATGATCCTACAGCTAAGTACTATGTGGAAACTTCTAAATGAATTCCAGTGTTGTGTTCTTATGAAAGGGATGTGCAATCATCTGATGAATGTATTCTAGTTGTACTAAAGCCAAGTCAGTTTGATAGTTTCTGCTCATTGCTTCGATTTTGTTATTGAGGCCAAAAGAGGTTGAATTATTTTCATAGCTGAACTATTCTATGAACCCAATTCCTACACTCTCTGACCAAGTTCACATTATGAGTGTTTTAACTTGTTCAATCATTTTGGTCAGAAGAAATGGGATTTTGTTATTTCAATATGCATACTGATATTGTTTGTGAATGCTCAACCCTCACAAAATATTACCTGACTGAAAGAAACAAACATTACTAAAGAAACAAGATAGTTGGCTATTTTCTGCAAACCATGTTACTACAGCAATTCTACCCACCATGTTTTCTGTGTCTACCTGCAGAGCCCAGTTGGGTATGCTTCATGTCATTAGTGACGACTCAATGGATCAAAGTGCTGCTGGATTACTTACTAGAACACCTGAAAAGATAACCTTTGAGAGGTCAGAAGGTCAGTTTCACTATTGTTTTCTTATCTAGGTCTCACTGAAAGTAACCACCTTTTTTGGAGAAACATTGGCTTCAAGACAGCCTTCAACAAATACTAGTAATTTTTGGTTAACCATGTTGGGAACAGCTATAGGAAGGTTCACTGCATCATTTTTAAATCATAAACATAATCATGTAAAAAATTCATATTTCATAATTTTATATATGCAGGGACTGACAGACACAGAACAATCATTGGCACATATTAAGATCTTGAGCTTACCCACAATTTTATCATGCATTGGTCAACCTATGTCTGCTTGATATTAACTGAGACTAGAGTTCTGTCTCCCGCCAATGAAAAGTGTTGCAATTGGTGTTTCAAATGGATTGTCTCAATATCGTAAGTGTAGGGTGACTATAATTTTGTGCTACAGGAATTCTCCTTCTCTTGCTTTATGATGAGTCATAAACCTTGATGTACAAATTGAACATCATGATTTCTCCAACGAGACATCTTCAACCAATTCTACTTCCCATGTTCATATATCCTGCTGCTTTGTATTCTTGTGTGGTCTTTTCTCCTAGAGCATGGTACATTCTGTTTACTGTGATATCTACCTTTTTAACAATTGTGTTTCCAACTTGTTCACCTGGCAGAATCATGTAGCCACGGAAATGAGTCCAAGAAAACCTCTTCTGGCTTCAAATGCAACATTAGATAACCTTCTTATTAGTTTCCATCCCAGGACCAACTATACACTTCAATAGACAAACCCAACCTTCTCTCAATTTGTTATCATAGAGGTCAGTTCTACATATTACCTTTGTCACAGAAGATGGTAAGTGTTTGTCTGAAGTGGAGAGGGAACAAACAATTTAGAAAAAAGTGTCCCAAACAAAGACAGGAATTAAAAATAAAACAGTTATGGCAGACAATATGATTGTGATGACACTCAAAGTATTTAATGCCATTGTGGAGTGAATGAGTCATACAAATAAACTCCATCAAAATGGTAAATATTCTAAAGACATTTCTGGTACACAGGAGAGAGATAGAGATAAAGATAGATAGATAGATAGATAGATAGATAGATAGATAGATAGATAGATAGATGATAGATAGAACCACAGAATAAAGAAAAATAGTTGAAGGGAAGAATGTGGAATGCAACATGGAAAAGAAGGGTGGGATGGAATATAATACACACATACACACACACACCACACTATTACCTTCACCAACACTACCAACAGCACTGCCACTGTCTGTGTCTACCAACAGTGCATTTTATGACTATAAACATTTTAAATAACATGAAATTTAACCCTCTGATCTCTTTATTTCAACTGGATCTCTCATCTAACCTGAAATGTGATCAATTAATATCTCCCATATTATCAGAAATAAAAAGAATAAAAATATCTTTTTATCAGAAGTATACATGTTTTATTGCAAGATCTGTTTTGATATTCACTATTATTGTGAAGAATAAGTTCAAATACAACTAATGTTATAACATAGCTGAGATTTCAACACCATTTCTGCATGCAGAATGAGTCTGTAATCGTGTTGACTGATAAGAACAAAGGTGCTGTTCTATATCCAAAGCCTTTGTGAACATTTTTAGAAATACCCCTGATGCCCCTTCAGATTCATAGCTTAACCTGCATTCTTGTTGCACAAAACTCCCCACCCCACAGCTCTGCCTGGCTCCCTAGAAGTCTGTTCCACTGCAGAATTCAGGACATCCAAGTGAGACACCCATAACACAATCCTCCCCGACTGCTGAGACCCTAATAAGCTGAGCAGTTTGAGCTTTGCCTCACACTATTGGAACTCCACCTTCCTCCCAGTCCATACCTCCACATGCAGTTACAGAATGCTACCCTCCTCCCTACCCCACAGGACACTCAAGTGAGACACCATTGCCCCAGTCCTGCTGCCTACTATGACCCAAGCACACCCAGCAATTGTGAGCTCACCCCACCCTACAAGAGCTCCGTCTTTCTTCTAGTTCACACATCCACCCGCAATCCTAGTTCAGCACACAGCTTCCCATATCACAGCTCTGTGTGTCTTCCAGGAGACCTGCACCAACCAGGTACACCTAGAGACTACCAGGCCAGCCAATACCTCAGACAGCCAGATAGTGAAAGGCAAGCACAAGAACATAATCAACAGAAGGCAGTTCAATATGATAATGAACACAGCTCTCCTACTCCAGTAAGCCCTTGTTATCCTAACACACCTGAAGAGCAAGACTCTGACCTTAAATCTCCATGAAGATGATAGAGGCCTTTAAAAAGCATAAAAATAAATTCCATAAAGAAACACAGGAGAACACAATCAGTTTAGAAACCATTAAAAAGGAAACAAATAAATCCCTTAAAGAAATACAAACTAAAATCAAACAGTTGGAAGAAAGGTATAAAACTGTCTAAGACCTAAAAATGGAGATAGAAACAATAAAGAAAACACAAATTGAGGCAACCCTGAAGATGGAAAAACCTAGGAAATAGAACAGCTGTATGAGCAGAACTTTAAGTCACTGAAGAAAAGAAGTTGAAAAAGATCTCAGAAGATGGGAAGGTTTCGAATGATCATGAAAGACTCAAAAAAGTGAAAACAGCCATCTTACCAAAAGCAATCTAAAGTTTAAATGCAATTCCCATCAAAATTAAAACATAATTTTTCACAGACATTAAAAGAACAATCGTCAATTTCATATGGCAAAACAAACATCCCAGGATACCTAAAGAAATCCTGAACAATAAAATAACTTCTGGAGCAATCCTCATCCCTGACCTCAAGCTATACTACAAACCAAGAGTGAAAATACTTCTTGGTACTGATATAGACACAGACAGGTTGACCAATTGAGTCGAATCAAAGACCCAGAAATAAACCTACACATGTATAGACAAATGATTTTTGACAAAAATGACAAAACTGTACAATGGATAAATGGATGCATTTTTAACAAATGGTGGTGGTCTAACTGGATGTCTGCATATAAAGAATGTAAATACATCCATATTTATCCCTCTATACAAAACTTCAAGTGGATTCAGGACCTCAACATCAAATTGGATACACTAAACCTAATAGAAGAGAAAGTGGGAAATAGCCTCGAACACATTGATAGAGGATACAGTTTCCTAAATAGAATACCCATGGCTCAGGTTCTAAGAACAGATGATAAATGGGACCTCATGAAATTGAAAAAACTTCTGTAAGGAAAAGGACACTGTCAATAGTATAAACTGACAGCCAACAGATTGGAAAAATATTGTCACCAACTCTACATCTGACAGAAGGCTATAATCCAAAATATGTAAAGAACTCAAGAAGCTAGCCTCCAAAAAAACCAAAAACCAGATTAAAAATGGGGCACAGACCTAAACAGAGAATTCTCAACAGAACAATCTCACAGGGTGAGAAGAACTTATTCAAAATCTTTAGTCATCAGGGAAATGAAAATCAAAATGATCATGAGATCGCTCTTTATACCCATCAAAATGACTAAGATAAAAAACTCAATCAATAGCATACACTGACAAGGATATGGAGAAAGGGAAAAACTCCTCCATTGCTGGGAGCATTGCAAATAGGTACAACCACTACAAAATTCAACCTGGCAGTTTCTCAGAAAACTAGAAATAAAATTACCTGAATAATTTTACCTGAAGACGTATAATGCTCCTGACCCTGCACACAAAAGATGCTCTACCATACCACAGGACACATGCTTGACTATGTTCACAAAAGCCTTATTGATCATAGCCAGAAGCTGGAAATAACCCAGATGTCCTTCAACTGAAGAATGGACACAGACAATGTGGTTCATTTAGACAATGGAATACCATTCAGTTATTAAAAACATGAACATTATAATGTTTGTGAGCAAATGGATTAATCTAGGAAATATCATTCTGAGTGAAAGAAACACAGACCCAAGAGGACATACATGCTTTGTAATCATTGATACATGAATATTAGCCATAAATTACAGAATATCTATGTTACATTCCAGAGACTAAAAGAAATTAAACAAGAGGCCATGACATGAGGACGCTTAAATCTCATTTAGAAGCAGGAACAAAATAGTCATAGGAAGCAGAAGGCAGGAGGAAACTGGGTGGGAAATGGGATGGAAAAGGGATTAGGAGCATCAGGATAAGGTATGGGAAGAGACAGAAGAAAGCACCAGGAGAATGAATGGAAATCCGCAGCTCCTGGGGCTGGGTTTGGGCAGAACTCTTGGAAGTCCCAGAGACCTAGATGCAGGAGGCTCCCAGGAGTCAGTGTAGGTAGCCTTAGGTGAGATGCATAATAGTGGTGCATGTAACCTGCAAAGGCCACCTCCTGTAGCCAAGTAGTACCCACATTGGAGGATAAAGACACCAACCAACCCACAAAACTTTCAACTTAAAATCTGTCCTGTCTAAAAGTTACAAATATAAAGCAGAGACTGAATGAATGGCCAACCAATAATCAGACAAACTTGAGACAGGACCCATGGGCAAGCATCAATCCATAACACTACTAATGATACTCCGGTTTGCTCACATACAGGAGCCTAACATAACTATCCTCTGAGAGGCTTCACTCAGAAGTTGACTGGAATAAAATGCAAAGACCCATAACCAAACATAGGATAGAAGTAGAGGACATTTATGGAAAAGAAGTGGGAAGGACTGAAGGCCCTGAAGGGGATAGAAACTCCACAGGAAGACCAATAGAGTCAACTAATCTGAAGCCATAAGGACTCTCAGAGACTGAACCATCAACCAAAGAGCATACAAGGGCTTCACTGACGCCCCCCGCAGCACATATGTAGCAGCTCAATGTCCATGTGGGTCCCCTAACAACTGGAGTGACGGTTATCCCTAACTGTAGAATCTGTTCCACAACGTAGCTGCCTTGTCTCTCCTTACTGGGAGAGGATGTGCTTAATCCTGCAGAGACTTGATGTACCATAGATTGGGAAAAACTTGGGGGGGGGTGGCTATGTCTCAAAGAAGAAGGGAGGAATGGGTGATGGAATCTGGGAAGGGGAGACTGGCAGTGTGGGGAGCTTTGGGGATGTAAATAAATAAATTAATTCATAAAAATAAATAACTTTTTAAAACAAAACAAAAACAAACAAACAAACAAACAAAAGAAATGCAGATGATATGGACCAGAAATGTGAGTAATAAATATTTTGAAATTCTATTTTAAAATACATAAAGATTGAAAAATTAAAGAAAAATAAGAAACAATAGTTTCATTCATCAAATAATCATATGAAAATCAGCTAGAGCCGGGCAGTGGTGGTGCATGCCTTTAATCCCAGCACGTGGGAGGCAGAGGCAGGCAGATTTCTGAATTTGAGAGTTCGAGGCTAGCCTGGTCTACAGAGTGAGTTCCAGGACATCCAGGGCTACACAGAGAAACGCTGTCTCGAACAAACCAAAAAAAAAAAAGAAAGAAAGAAAGAAAGAAAGAAAGAAAGAAAGAAAGAAAGAAAGAAAGAAAGGAAGAAAACCAGCTAGTTATTTCAATATATATGTATATAGATATATATGTATATATTTATGTATATGTGTGTACAGTGTACATATGATTTGTATGTATACAATAATTGTGATTATAATTACATCATTATTCTTCCCCTTTCCTCCCTAAAACCACTTTTGTGTATCATCTCCCTTTTAAGGGTGTGTGTGTGTGTGTGTGTGTGTGTGTGTGTTTCTAAATACATAAATACAACCTGCTTGGTCATTATAGTATTACGTATATGTAAGTATTTTCAGGGTTGAATATTTGGTATTGGATAACTAAATAGTGTGTTGTCCTTTAGGGAATAGTACTTTTCTCTTTTTTCATATTAATTGCATTTAGCTGTTTTCCAAGGGTTGGGGTCTCAATTTACACTCCACTTTCTAAATTAGCATGTCTATTGGTTCCATCCTCATTCAGGTCCTATTTAGGCATCAAGTAAAATTTTCTTTGCAACACATGGAGACCATTACCAAAAACCACATGAAGAGTTATGGAACTAAAATTATTAAATTTTACTCTGCTCTCAACAGAAAGAAAATAAAAGGATACATCAAATTTCCTTCAAAGGTCAACTAGGTATACAGAGAATTTATTGTCATTTTTGAGTATTTGTTGATTCTGGGTCAGGTTGCTAAGTTTGGAAGCCTCATTCTCTCTTTCCCTTCCTATGTATGAAAGCTAATCCTTTCAAAGTTTTGTTGTATGTATGTGTGTTTTTTTCTAAGATGAAGGAGGAAGGAAGAGGGCTGAAAACTTGCAAAGAATATCAGATTATCTTCATTCAGCAAACAACAGATGCTGGAAAGACACACACTTGCAGGTGGTAGGGCGACTGAAACACCTAATCAGAAATCAATTCAACAAACAGGAGGAGACATTTCTTTTTGTCTGACTCAATTACTTTGGAAGGAAAAGACAAAGTGTGGCAATGATGTGGACATGATCTCCCTGTGCAGATTGATAGACTAATGCCAATGTCCAATTCGGGTCACATGCTCCCCTCTTCTTGAGTTATCAGATGTAGACACATGAAATCTGGAGTTGAAAAGACTCTTAGAAGCCATGTAAACAAGAGCAGCCTTTAAATCAAAAAACTCAGTCATGTGAACTCACAAATCTATGAACATCCTGCTGCTGCTGGGTGGGTGATGTGCTCTCAGTGGGTCAATGTGGGCCCACAGTCTTTTGAAAAGACAACAAAGGCTGCTTCAATAGCCTGCTATAGAGCAAAGCCATTTTGATATACATGCCATGATTGTCAGATGCACTCTTCAGAGGCAAAGCAATCCTGATTAATAAATGTTTCCAGCTACATATAAAGTAGGTTATATTTGACTTAGTCCAAAAGATCTTTTCAAATAATTCATATCATTTATCCAACTCTCCTTGCATGCTTATTATTTTTATAAAATGGAACAATGGTTCAGCAACGAAGTGTGCTTGCTCAATAAGAGTGAAGCCCTGGGTTCAAATCCCAAACACCCCACTTAAAAAGTCAGTGCTGACATAGGAAGGTAGAGAAATGAAGATTTCTGGTATTTGCTGACTTGCCAACTTAGTTCTGGTCCCAGACGGAGACAGGTGGGGCCTTTGCACCATTATGGGTTTATTCATAGCAGCAACCAGTTCTTATTCTTACTCTACTCCTTAGGGACTATGGTGACACAGTGAAATATGAGAGAAATATGGTTTCTAGAAACTAAATCAAATGAAATAAAGAGTACAGAAATGTCTTATAATGCAAAATTCTGATAAGATATTTATTACACCATGTTTTATAAGAAAATAAAATCAACAAACCTTGTAGAACTTTGGATTAGACGTTACAAGCTTACACAATATATCCTTTTTCAGCTTCACCAACAGTGGCCAGGAGGGACTATCTGTTATCATGCAACTTCTCAAATAAATCTATCCCAATGCAGGATTGATGCTAGGGTCTGCCACCATTGATTGTTGGATAAATCACTGTAGTATTTTGTGTGTTCACTTTAAGACATTAACATATATCTTATTAATATTACTAATATAGATTAGGAAATATATCTCTTGCTTACATATATTGTTTATAGGTATCTCTTTGATCAGAATACATGTCACTTATATAATTGAATGCAGCACCCCCTAATTATAGGCATAGCCTAACATGCTCTATGAAAACAATGTAACCACATACTGAAGGACAATATAGATTCCAGTGTTCTGTAAGCTGTTGAAGAAGAAAAAATATAGTTTCAGCTAAGAAACTCCCAGTTTACACTATGCAATAATTCACTTGAAGTAATTCTGATACTCATTCTACTATGACCCAGAAAAAAAGGGACTTTATTTGAAGTGAAGCTAGTTGGGAGAAGAGACATGCTAAGATATGGGAACTCTTCCCAGAAGGATGGAAACACAGATGCTATGGGCTAGAGGAGAGATCAGAAAACAGTGCTGTAAGAGGACAGAAGATTTTAAACAGATTTAGGACAGGGAATTTTTAAAAAAAGAAGAAGAAATAAAATAATTTGAAGAGGAATGGCAAAGGTTATTTGCTGGAGAAGAGAGTGGATGTAACAGACTCATCCTGTGAAAGACTTTTTAGGCTACATGAATGTGGTTTGGTCTCTATGAAATAGGCTCTGAGGGGTAACATTCGTGGGGATAATTTTCATCCTTTATACCTGAGAGATAAGGAAAGATGGCTAAGGACTGACTGGTAGCATCTACTTTGCTGTCCTCCACTCAAACTTGAAAGGAGCTTAATCACAGCTGAGCTTATATTCATTTTGTTGTTGTTTTTAATTTTTTAGTAAAATCCTCATATATTTCAGTGATATGCTGCACACACACACACAGACACAAACACACACACACAACCAAATTTCACCTTGCAAACCATTTCTCTTCAATTATCTAAGTAAGAAATATATTTTACCTTTATAAAAATATAGCAAATTCCAGTTTCCTTAAAATGTTCATGCAGAGATGAGGAAAAATGCATTTTCACAAAGCTCATCTTAATTTCTTTTTGAAAAAAAAAATCATCCTTCAGTGCACCAAGTCATAAGGAGGCGTAACCAGCAAAGGCTGCACAGTTAATGTTGCTCACGGACCCCTATGGAGCGGAAGGATTTTACTAGAACTCTATGAAGTGCCTTGAAATTAATTTTCCTATAATAGAAACTACTTAAAAGAATTATCTTGCTGTGCAGCAAATCAGTTCATGTGGCAGATTTATGCTTTCATCTAGAATTTTCTTGAAGGGGGCAAAGGCAACAAAGAGATGGTTTGGATGAACTTAAAATCAGTCTGCTCAAGCCTGGAGTTTTGTTCTTAGGTTGAAAGAACTTCAGAAATGTTGGGCCCAAAAGAAACGAAAAACAGTTTTGGATAGACTTCAAGATATTTTTTTTAAAAAAAAATGATTTCAAGCTAAAAAATTCTCTAAGGTCACAATTATTTTAAAGACTATACTGAGCTTCTGGTCAGGGATGCTCAGGCACACATATACACAAGCACAGGTGTGAATTAAGTTCAACTGTAGGCACATCTCATCTCTGAGGATACTTCAAATCCTTTGTCAGAATGTGGTCCTGGTTTTCATGTGTATTGAATAGGCCATACACAATAGCAAATGACCCTACCTTAACCCAATAAAGTGGACTTGATGTTTTGGCAGTCAGTTTGATAACTTTGCTTAGTTTTTTGTTCCATTGATACTGATTCAAAGAATCAGTAAATATCTCTGCCATCCCACCATCACAAAATTTTAGTAATACGGAGGGTAAGCTGTGAAAGGACTAGGAATATAGGAATATCACAGGGCCTGTTTTGTTCCAGGAAAAGAAGTAAAGGCCATTGCTTTGGTCCTTGGTGATTCCAGGATGCTGAACAAAGTGTAAAGGATACTGGGAAATATATGGTGTGTTGTTCCAAGAGGATATAGGCCTCCTGAGTGTTTGATGTGTCCTGCAACTCAATGAAATCCATTTACCCATTGTTTATCAATAGCAGTCTCATTCTGGCTCACAGAATACTACACTCTAGGACAACAGGAAAAATTTGAAGGGTGGTGATACTTGGAGGAGACATTTATATCTTAGGCATTATGAATAGGGAATATTTTCAAGAAAGACAAGAGTGACATTTGTTGATGAGAGACAACACAGTGGAACCAGTCAGGAACAGTATATGAGCAAACCCATGTCTGCTAGCTGGTGGCTGTGTAGAGGCAACCGTTTAGTGAATGAAGACTGGGAGTGGAATAGGGAAGGTGTTGCAGAAGGCTCCATAGGGTAAACAGATTCTGAGCAAGACTATGAAATAATGCCTCTTGGTTATTCATTTCACACAAAAGGGTCCCTGACCAAATTAAAATATGGAGCTTAAATGTCATAGGAAAAGAAAAAATTCTGTAGCTTACTACTTAAGAAATAAAAGAATGTAAGCAAGTGAGGAGCAGCATCCAAGAACCAATATTCCAGAGAGTCTAGTTCTAGTGATCTGATCACCTTACTTCCTTGTCTTTTATATGGAAGTAATTCAAGCCTACACCACATTTCCTCCATTTGTCTTAATGAAAGTGGTTATATGGGGAGAATTAAGGAGAGAGAGAGAGAGAGAGAGAGAGAGAGAGAGAGAGAGAGAGAGAGGATATCTCAGGGTTTGAGGCTCCTCTGATCTACACAGTGAGTTTCAAGACAGCAAAGGCTACACAGCGAAACCCTGTCTTGAAAAACAAAAACAAACCAACAAAGGCAATTAAACTATTTAAGTCAAAGTACCATTTAAATTTTCTTGAAAAGGTAAAAGAAAACTTTCTGTGTTTTGTTTATTTGGTTTTAATTTAATGAAACTGGTCCATTCATAGAAACATCAAGTATGTGATTTCAGTGCACAGTATAGATGGAAAGGAATAGGAGGGGTTGGTGAGGATTTTCAATACAAACACTGAGATCTAACTTTGTGTGTTCCAACATAGCAAAATGATTAGCTATGTTCATATAAATCATTCTGACTCCTCCATAGTAATTGATATATTGACAATAAGTCTTTTTTGCATGCCTCTGACAGAACAACACACAATCATAGAAACACAGGTCTCCTTTTTTCTCCTTCTTTTTTCCCTTATTCTTGCCCTGTGGAATCCTCCAAACTGGTGTCTGGCTTGCCTCTATGCTTTTCCTTTAATAACTTTTCTACGAAAACAAAACAAAGAAAAACTAAAACTACCATAAGATGTATCTGTACCACTAGTGGGTAGATTCCCAAATGACTCAATATCCTAATGCATTTGCATATCCAGGTTCAATGTTCCCCATTCACAAGAGCAAGACTATGGAAATGGACTAGCTATCTGTCAACGTATGAATAGATAATGAATACATGGGATATATGAACAATGTAATTTTATTCAGACACAAAGAGAATGAAATTAGGAAAAATTAAGAAAAATAAATGTATATGTAAATTATTCTTTTATGTTAGATGATCAAGACACAGAAAAGTACACCTTATTTCTCATATTCATGACCTTGGTGGCAAAGTTATACACACAAACATGCAGATTATATGAGTGTGAGTATAGGCATACATCAGAAAACCAGAAACAGCAGAATAAGAGGGAAAAGGTGTTGAAGAAGATGCGAGCAGAACTCATGTGATAGGAGAGTGAGAAGGAATCTAATAAGAGTGGGAGGTTTATCGAAGAGAAGGTGTTGTGAAGAATGGAGGGGGATCAACACAAGAATGAAAGTACATTGTGTTCAAGAATTGTATAAAAGAAGTAGCCATTTTGTAGAATTATTGAAAGCAAAAGTAAAAGGAAGAGGTTTAAAACCAACTAACCAACCAGGCTAAAAACAAAATACTGTGACCGTATTAGGAATGATTTGAGAGATGTCATTTTTCAAGACATTTGTGGGGAGAGGGGCTGCGTGAGTGATCAAAGAGAGTCAGAGACAGAGAGAGAGATAAAGAGATAGATACACACAGAAATAGAGAATGTAAGTATTAATCAATGAATTAATGTATATGGTGTATTTTTTTATAATTGAGCATTATTCAATGCACCAGACACTGATTCATTTTGATTTACATCAATAGGACCTTTTAGTTTATTCTGGAGTCTAATCCCCAAAAAAATCTGACATTCATTATCAATAATAAAATATATATTTCATGACTAATGAATAAATTCTTATTTATACCTTTGTGAAATATTTTCCCAAGGGCTGAGAAGCAAACTCTTTTCTCTCCAATGGCTGGTTCCCTAGCCAAATTACTGCAATGTCTCTGCACACCCAGACTTGTTTGTTTTAAAACTCTTCCAGACTCCATCTTTGTACTTTGTTACAATTACATTTTGGTCACCAAATATTTTAATATGGATCTCTTATTCTCCAAATAACAGTATAAGTGAAGGTACTTGTCTCTGTTTTGTGAATAGGTAATTTTTTAGATCACCAAGATTTGTTAAGATAAATTTGGGTAACATACATTTGATTATTTTTCTGCATATGAGAAATTTGATACTTGATACTAAATTACTATGTAATTTGCCCCAGGCAATTCAATACTAGTCCTTACCATTCTGCTTGAAAATAATTACTAAATCTCTTACTAAGCTTCTGCTCAAACCTCTATACAAATTCTTATTGTATTTCCCATCAACTAATACCTCTTGTCTGATTTGAGGTGTTAGCATGTGAAAATATTTGCTGAATTTGGTTCCCTGATGGGAAATGCTAGTCAGTAGAACCAAATAAATTCTTGAAACATAAACACATTTTTAGTGTCTGTAGTTTATAATCAAAGCAAAGTTTTTCTGCTGTGACAAACATCCTATTTACATTGGAAATAGAAAAGAAGCATATTCTTTGTATTTATTAATTGTACAGTGTCCTTCCTGTAGCTGTCAATTTCCATTTGAGCCTTTAATATGTCTTCTGCGTAAAAAGGCGCCACACAGTTACCAACCTTGAAGGCTAGGTATTCAGAGAGGCTCTAATCTTTGGAAGATGCATTTTCCCCATCAGCAGCCCTAATGTTCCCCTAGGGAGAAATTTGTCAAAGGAGGAATTTGTAAAGTCGCCATCTTCAGAAAGACCCTAGAGAAGGAATCTAGCTGATGTGATTCAAGACCTCTGAAGGTGAAAAATGGGGCCGAGTAGCCTTTGGTGCCATGGGGACTTTCCTGGAAGTGTTGGCATACCTTCTGTGAATTAAATCATAGTGGTTCTTCTAGGGAGCGGAATGGTTTTCCTGAGAGAATTGCCTGACAGCACACATGAAGGTAAGAAGCAGCTGCTTAGAGGGAATGACTCTCTACAGCCTATGTTTACTCACTTGAAATCACAAGGTGTTGGTAAGAGAAACTTAGGAAACCTTGAAATTTATAAATGAAACAGATTAAAGGGCTCAATGGATAATTATTGCAAGTCTTTGAAAAGAAAATGACCCTCAGTTCTGGTTAGAAGAAAGGATTGCTAGATTTCCTCAGCTAAGAATAGGATTTCTGTATACAACAAGAGAAAATACTTTACATATTAAACTCCGATGCAATAGTCTTTATTAACATGTAGACTTCTAGGGATTAGACATTACTTGATCAAAATTATTTTTAGTCCTCGAAGTTTGTGTGTACATGTGTGTGTGTGATATGATTTTTACAATGAATAACATTAGTCATTAATTAAAATAGTAAAATCATATGATATTATAGGGAATATCCATTTGGGTTATATATTGAAATGATGACAAATTTAAATGGGGGAAATATGTAGACAGCCAATGGATACAAAGACTTTGCATGATTATTTTATTTGAACATGAACTAAGAATTTTGGATACCTGAACTACCAAGCCCTCTGCTTCCCAAGCCACATTTCCGTCCAATACTGGATTCAGAGAGCACTTTTATTATTCTCAATGGTAGCACCAGCATAGTTACATTCAGCTGGGGTTTTAGCTTGTTTTGTACAGTTATAGTAAAACAAGAACCCTGAGGGAGACTGGATATTACTCCAGCTGAGTTCTTTCCAAATCTTAATTTTACAGGTTGACTATACATATGTACTAGTGTTGTCTCCACACTACATTTGCCTAATAGTAAACAACTGGAATACAGTGCATAAATATTTGAAATCCAGTCTTAAATGAAAAATATGTATTCTATAATGAATACTTAATTAGGACTGCAAACATAATATAAGGAATGAAGGGAGCCCCTACTGCTTCTGAGACAAAGCAGAGTAAAATGAATTACTATCATGCAGGGAATGATATTAATAGAGTCCAGTTTTATAAATGAATCCAATTTTAAGCCACTTTAGTTGCTATCATACTGAGAAAGATTGGGATATGCCTAACATATCATTTCCTTTCTAGCAAATGACAAGATTTAAGCAGAAAACAATTTTAACTTACTGATGTTTGCCGGCATTTAATATTTCTAATTACTGAGGACTCACAGTCAAGCATCACTTGGAAAACAAACGTCAGTGCTCTTTTCCGGACCATGTAATGAGTGGTACCATGCATTTTTGTTTTTCTTTTTGTTTTTGATTTTTTGTTTGTATTTTTCTTACAAAGTCATGGAAGAGATGTTAGGGTGACATTACTGTATGAGTAAAAATTCTTAGTTCACCCCTATAAATGCACCTTGTGAAAAACAGTAAGAGATTTAATGATGTTTTGACGATTATTTAGTTATGTGTTGATGATTGTACTGTGTTTATTATTTCCCTTATTTCCAGGTTGAGAAAGTCAGGAGGAAGTGAAGAGGCAATCATAGGAAAGGTGCCAATATGCTAGATCACAAATATCATTTCCATTTTAAAAATATTTTATGGTGATTATTATGGGAATGAAAATAATTAGACTATAAAAATTGGACAGCAGATAAAGAAGTACTAGAATCTTCTAGTTTTTTCATAATTTCTGATAGAAATTTTTCAATTCTTTAACCTATCACCAAATAATTTTCTACTGTACGTTTAGATGATCCTAGTCACTGACTAAATAGAAAAATGTAAGGTGGTACTATCCCTATTTTAAGGTTTACTGTTTTATGTGGCAAATAAGACATCCTGCATGGAAAACATTGGATAATTCTAAGATTATATACCTAACTATCCTGTAATTCACTTGACCAAAACCTCTGAGGGCAAAACCAAGTCTCATTCATGCTATAATATATGTGTACATTTTGTATGTGGATATATGTTAAACACATTATATGTATGCAAATATATGACATATATAACACATGTGGTTTTTTGTTTGTTTGTTTTTTGGTTTTTCGAGACAGGGTTTCTCTGTGTAGTCCTGGATGTCCTGAAACTCGCTCTGTAGACCAGGCTGGCCTCGATCTCAGAAATCCACCTGCCTCTGCCTCCCAATTGCTGGGATTAAAGGCGTGCGCCACCACCACCCCACATGTGTTTTTATATATACAGATTTTCCATTATCAAGCTTTGCCTTTGTAGATAGGGTATTTTATATTTACCCTGAAGCCTTCCTTGACTATGTAGCAAAAACACATGTAAAGAAGATAAGGAAGAGAAATCCTTACACATATTAAATTAGGCCATGAAACGCAAACAGATGGGCAAACACATAGATGTATGGAGAGATGGGAGAAAAGAAGGAAGGAAGGAAGGAAGGAAGGAAGGAAGGAAGGAAGGAAGGAAGGAAGGAAAGAAAGAAATGTGGATGGATGGATGGATGGATGGATGGATGGATGGATGAATGAATGGATGGATGGATGAATGGGAAAAGGGTGGAGGAACGGATAGGAAAATGAGAGAATGTGTCTATGGACCAATGCTAGGATCGCTGATTGAATTTATAATGGAAAGTGTGGGTGGATAGACAGAGGATGAATGGTTGGATAAGAGGATGGGTTTGTGAGGGAGGGTTGGTGGATAGATGTGACTCATGAATGGACAGTGATTAGGTAGATGGATGAATGAAATGAAAAAAGGATTAGGATGGAAGGAAAGAAGAGACCTACAAGATGGGCATCTTCTAGGGTTATTTTGTGAGCATTATTATTTCTTCAGCCTCATGAAATGTGAATTCAGAGATGACTTGCTTGGGAATCTTTTCAGTTTCTGAGAGAATCACTGTTCAAACTACAAATTTAATTAGAATATATTAAGTTATGTCCTATGCAATATCAGATGATAAAGTATTGCCCAAAATTCTAGTAGTGGGTTTCACTGGTATTTATTTGCTCAGTCATTCCTCCCATTCATTTCATAATATACTAGTTTTCATATAGTTTGAATTTTAGTACTAATGAAACTTACACTAAGGCTGTTCAGCAGCTTGCCTGAGTTATTTGGGTAGAAAGTAGTGAGTGGCCACATATTTGAAACAAGAGAAAGGTGGCTTTGGGGAACTCTTAATAGCTTTGTTCCCTGCATATAAGCCTTACACCACTTGAGATGTTGAAAAGAAGATGAACATAACACATATTGAGGAACCTCATCTCTCATTTCTTTCATAATTTTACAAAGTAATTCTTCACGTAAAAATAATCTCCAAAGTGTGGGCAGACTGAGAGAAAAACTGTTAAAGTACAAATTTAATTAGGACATCTTAACTCACAGCAGACTACTTCAAAATGGGCCATGGAACGTGTATGTGATTATAATCACACAGGTATGTCTTGTTTGGGAAAAGGGCACTGGCAGAAAGGGGAACAGATGCTCCCATCCATAGACAACAACTCCCTACTCCATGATATACTAACACCAAAGACACCGTACATCATGCTGACATGCACCAAAAGTTAAAACTTCTCAAAGCACTTCTGTGTTCTCTAGGGGACCTGACTTAAGCCATGATCTATGAAAGGGCTAAGGGTAGCTTCAGATTTTTCTGTGCAGTGCTACAGCCATTCTTTGGATGCAGTCATTGCCTTCATTGCAAAGAGGCATCTCTTTCAGCAAAAATAACTGATATTTAGGGAAAAAATCATGGAACAGGAACAAACAAACCCATCCACTTTCGTAGTCTAAAAGAAAATAGTATTTTGTAATAAGAATGAGACCAAAACACCAGACCTGGGGCTTCTGCTTTTCTGAACGATGGCTCTTGTTCTGCAAAAGTCACTTAACAATCCAAGGCTCTGGTATTTCCTGTGTATGCTATGGCATTTAAAACTGATATGTTGTTTTCAAATTCTACATAGTTTTATTCTTTGACAACTTCATAGAAGTATGTACTGAATTCTTGATCGTTTTCACTACTATTATTCTCGATTCACCCAACCCCTTCCTGTAATTCTAAGTCTCTGCAAACACTTCCTACTTCAGAGTGTGACCATGGTAAGGTACTAAGTGTGGGTTTCTTCCCTGACCTTTTGATATATTCTGTAAATGCCCTTAAAATTTGTATAAAACGAAAACTCACTATTAGAAAACATGTTGGTCAGAAAGTCCCTGATGCCAGGAAAGCAAAAGGCTCCCAAGATTCTCTAGGGATGACATTAACTGAAATACCCAACAAAGAGGAGAAAGAACCTATCCAGAGGTTAGGCACAGACCCCAGTTGAGGAATGGGACCACCCACCCTTCTCAAAACTGTAACCCATAATTACTCGTGTCTAAAGCAAATACAGGGACATAGAGTGGAGCAGAGACTGAAGGAAAGGTGATCTAGAGACTGCCCCACCTGGGGATTCATCTCATATGCAGACATGAAACCCAGACACTATTGCTGATGACAAGAAGTACTTGCTGATAGGAGCCTAAAATGGATGTCTCCTGAGAAGCTCGGCTAGAGCCTTACCAATACAGATGAGGATACTTGCACTCAACCATCGTACTTACCAGCGGGACCCCAATGAAGGAGTTAGGGGAAGGGATGAAGGAGCTCAAAGCTTTTGCAACCCCATAGGAAGAACAAGAACCACTGACCAGACCCACCCCCACAAGAGCTCCCAGGGACTAAACCACCAACCGAAGTACACACATGGAAGGGCCCATGGCTCCAGATGGATATGTAGCAGAGGACGGCCTTACCTGGCATCAATGGGAGGGTTAGCCCGTGGTCATGTGGAGGCTCAATGACCCAATGTAAGGGAATGCTAGGGTAGTGGGGCAGGAGTGGGTGGGTGGATGGGTGGGGGAGCACCCTCGTAGAGGCAGGGGGAGGGGGTGGGATGGAGAATTTTCTGAGAGGAATCTGGGAAGGGAGATAACATTTGAAATGTAAATAAACAAAATAACCAATAAAAAATGTTTAGAAAATGGAAACATGTTGGTGTCATTCTTGTCCAGAGAAAGGTAGACAAAGAAATGTTCCATAAACATTTGTTGAATTATTAGAAAATGAAAATTATTTGTATAGTTACAAAGAAAATAGGAGCCAGAGGATGGTAGCACTTGATGAGTTTGTCTAAATTTCTCATTAGTCTTCCCGCAGTTACTTTTATGAGAAGTCAGCAAACAAATGAAAGTTCCTCTCTCGTGCTTAAACAGTTATAAAACCCAGGCTTAGTCAGTCCCCAGTGATGGTCTACAGCGTTTGGTAAGCTCATCTGGGACTGATCGTTATAACTCTGCTCGAAACACCACTGCAAAAAAAGCAAAACCATCATTTTTCACTAGTCAGAACAATAAAATTGTAGGGCTGTGGCTCTAAAAAAATTTAACTCTCAGACTTCACTGAAGAAAAAAAATAACTCATCAATCTAGAACTGTTTTATAATGTAAAAGTAATGATGAAGCTTAAAATATGATTTCTGCTTGCATTAGTAAATGTAGTTCAATTTTCCATGGCAGAAACACTTATTCTTTATTAAATTTAAAAACTTCCCCCATATACATATGTAAACTATACATATTCTATATAATATATGTACATATACATTATGCAAGTGTGCATACATTATATATGGGTGTATACATTTTATATACATATATATGCATGCATATATGCATATATGATGCATATATGCATACATATGCATACACATGTGTATGTGTGTGTGTGTGTATATGTATAGTGCCACTCCTTCCATGTCCTATGAAAAAGAAGTTTGAAGTGACATTTTGATGGTATGGGTAGCTTCGGTTGACAGAAAGAACAACCCTCTCTCAAAGATCCACTTATACCACACACACAGTATTCTTAAAACAAATGTTGACTTGAGGTCATATGGTGACATTTGTATTTTATCTGTAGACGAATTACATTTATATCATTGATGTCTGAAGATTGTTTTGGGGATCTTTTCCACCATTAATAGAGAATGACCATAAATTGTGAGACATTGGAAATATAAAATATTTTATAGACATTTAAAAACTTAAAAGAAGTTAATATTTAAATATTTAACAAATATGAATAGGGCATTCATCATCCTTGATAATTTATATTAAACTGTCAATGAAACTTAGTTACATTCATATTTTAAAGGAGTTTTTGTCAAGACCAGCCTAGGGTAGTTGTTCAGAAGCCTTGGAAGGAGTCATGGCACCATAACATGTCTCGTTAGGATGGCTTCTGCTGAGGAAAACACCAACTTCTGAGCTATTTGTTGTTCATATTTTCTTTCTCTTTGTTTGCTAGGTTTATTTTTTTGTTATTGTTGTTGCTGTTGTTGTTGTTTTGTCCTTGTTTTTGCTATTGAGACAGAGTCTCACTGTATAGCCCTGCCTGCCCTGGAACTTGCATTATAGATCAGATTGGCCTCAAAACCATAGAGATCCATCAACCTATGCCTCCTGGGTGCTGTTATTAAAAGTGTACAGCACCAGACCCAGCCTGATATTGATATTTTCATTTGTTTGTTTCATGCATTAGGTCAACTCTATAATTTTATCTATGTAATACAAAGCTTAGTGTTTCTTCTTTACTATGAATACCTTTAAAACTATTTTTTTCTTTTCCTTACCTGGTTATCTTTCTCCACTATTGACCATTAATGCCCTGTATTAACAGAAACAGAAGACAAAGGGTCTTCTATTATGTTGAAAGATAGCATTCCTGTTTATATTTCTGCTCTAATTGCTTCTCCTCCCCCTCTGTCTCACTAATGCATAAACCATTTCCACTGATCACAGAAAGACATGAAATTTTCTTCAAAATCTATGATCTTCCATCAGTTCACCGTAAGATATTTTTGTATGATCCTGAATGTCTACTATACCATTGGCTTTTGCAGGATGCCAAATCCATGGCAAGATGAGGGAGCACTAGGATGCTCTCAGAGTCTACTGGAGATAATTTTTCTGCAAAAGATTTAAAATAGTAACATTTTGTTATTAATGATCTTAAAATAGGTTGTAAATTCTTAAAAAATCAGGACCCAGGCAGTTAAGAGTCATATGTACTCTCATCTTTGTCCTGTAATGTCTATCAATGAGCACCCAGATTCTGCTACTCTCCATTTATGTTAGCGTGTTGAAGTCTAGAATATCTTTTGAAATATTATCAAGCTAACATTCAAACAGTTGCAGAAGCCTACTCAAGATCTGACTTGGAAATATGTTAGTCTAGACCACAGTGCTCTTTCTTCCAGGGTTATGCTTTGAAAATGGTATTTCTGTAACTACACTTGAACTATTCAAAACTTGGAATTAATGACATTTAATTAATCAATATATTTAAGAAAGCAGAAATTGTTTAACCTTCCATTTTTCCAGTTTTAATATCCCCTGGATAGCCTATTACACTATCACCATTCCTGTTCATGCTGTCTCCTTAGGCAAGATTTTCTGCCAAACTCTATCCTATAAAGACTCAGAAAGTACACTTCTGGGATGTGCATAGTGGACAGTTCCATCCTTCAGGAAGTCTTGGCTTCATCTGCTCCACTGGCCTGAGCATGGGCTGATAAAGAGCTGCTCTTCTCTGTAGTAGCTCTCACAGTCCTCCTGGACAAGTGCAGCCCAATCCTGGTATGGATTGACTGAAAATATACAACTCTGTGATTCTGATACTTACAGTTTCCAGTGGGCTTCTTGGTACCTTAGTATGAACATTCTTCAGTGCCAGGAGAGTCACTGTCCTCGGTGCTTGGGAAGAGCATCAATTAGTAGATTTCATGAAATTGCCTACTGTTTCATTTGTGTGTGTGCATGTGCATGTGCGTGTGCATGTGTGTGTGGTGTATACATGTGATTGCAAGTATGTATATGTGTATTTGCATTTATGTACATATTCTTGTATATGTATGTATGCATTTATTTGAATGTGCATGTTTATTTATGTGTATATATATAAGTATATATATATATGTGTGTGTAAACACGTATATATATGAATATATATGTGTAAACATGTGTGTATACATGCATGTTTTATGTACATGTGTATTTTATGCACTTATAGATGCGTGTATGGCTATGTATACATATGTATGTGTATATTCATATGTGTGTATGTATGTTTGTATATTTATGATTGTGTGTATGTGTGTGTGCATGTCAACATATATGGGTATATGTATATGTGTATGTTTGTGTGTTTATATGTCTTTATATTTGTATACAAATGTGTATGTGTGTCTATATATATGAATATGGCTGTATATATTTTTATGTATATATATGTATATGTCTGTGTTCCTGTATGTGTGCATATTTGCATGTGTGTATCTCATTAGGATTGAAACCAAGTCCCTACTAATGCTAAATAAGCAGTTCTTCAATGAGATATAACCTTAGCTCTTTAGTTATTTTTAAAGGGTGTTTCCTGACAAGGTATTGCTCACTCTGTAGTTCACACAGGCCTTCAACTAGCGGTACCTTTGCTTTAGCAGTCCCAGTAGTTAAAGTTCCTCCTATGTCTGACATTACTCGTGTTACAGAGTAGATACATCACCATGATTGTCTATTTGATTGGAGTAAAATATTGTTTAGGAGATCAGTAGTCACTTTTCTGTATCTGGAAAGTATGTGAAGAGATTTTTGGCATAAGGAACTGTACCAGAAGAGGAAGATCTGCAGTGAACTTGGGTATGCCTGATTTCTGTGGACCTAGATACACATGAGAATCAAAAATCTTGGCATGCTGACTTACTATATCCCTTTGTTGATTATTTCCTGACCACCAAGATGTGCCCAGCCATTCTACTGGGAAATTAAAGGCCAACCTCCAGCCTACTCTTACATAGACAGGGATGATGGGCTCAGTCCTCTGAAAGTATGAACCAAATAAACCTCCCCTCTTCTAGCTGACTTATGTAGCTATTGTCACCATGGAAAAGTTGACTGACACAACTGGGTTTTGTTTCAATGGCAGGCCCATCCATACTTTTGTGCCCTTCCAGGGCTGTACTGATTCCAAACACAAATATTGTCCTACATATAATAAATAGGTTTACTAAAATATGGAGGTCAGAAAGACATTGCACCTGTGTTTCAACTCAACATTTGGCTATACTTTCTATATCCTCTTTTGTGATTATGAACTAGCATGGGTCTATCTATAAGAGCATGTGGGAAGGGTGCTATGATGAACAAAGACATGAAGACAGATCTCTCATGGCCTGACATTGAATTCTATCCTTGGACTTGACCTGTTATTCCCACCCCATCACTCTGTCATTTGCAGATGGAACTGTGATCTGAAATGTATTTCACAAAAGGTCATCTCATTGACACCCTAGAATGCCAGAATTGCCTGGGGTTATGAAGCCTTCTTAGGAGGAATGTCAGCAGATGTGCATTTTCTGAATCAGGAAATGCAGTGCTCAGTGAAGCCTCACTGAGTGAAACTAGAACTGACAGAGAAGGTCATACAAACAGGAGAGTACAGTCTTCCTACCCTATAGACACACCCAGCTACCATTCTGGTTGTCAGTGGTAGATTCAGCTATACCTGCATGATTCCAACTTAATGAAAGTTCTCACCTCTTATGTAGCACAACCTATGGACATTGAGAAACCTCATTGACTCTCCCCCTGCCTCCAAATACACTGGGTTAACACCTGTCTTACTGATTTAACCTTTCTAATATCTCACAAATCTGTGTTTAACCACTGAACATGGAAAATAGCACAAATTTGTCAGGAAACAAAGCTTGATAAAGTGCTGCATGTGGTTCTGCTTAGCTGGGTTGAGAAGTGTTATCAAATGCCAGCTCTGTGGGGACCATTCCTACTGGGTGACTTCCTCCTTGAAAACAAATGCATCTGAATCCTGTAATACCAGAAGTAAAAACAGAGACTTGAGAATCAACTGAAAAATCCAGCATGTATTTATATTGCCTCTGAGACTTGTAGAAATGTTTGTAAATAGGAAATTATATAAGGGAGTTTGAACCCTCTACCCAATTAAGGTTAGTGTGAGCACTCTGTATCTCAGAGGTGATGGAGCCTGGGAGTTCACATCACAGCCAGAAACCCAAGGGCAGCTTTCCCTTTCTTGTTGTTATTCACTTGTTGGGTTCCATTGCAACATGTGGGGCTGAGGGAGGTGAATACATAACAACATGAATGGCCTAAGAGGCCAACAAACAGCTCAGCTCTACAGACCTTGTAACAACTGGGACATTCGAAGAACGGGAACTGCCCCAGAGAAGGCACACAAGGTTACCAAAGTTCACAGCCACTACAAAGAATTTGAATGTATATCACTTCTGATGTTCCTGAGACTTTATCTATAATACCACTGGTACCTTTGGATAAAGCCACAGCCACACACTATATTAGATATAGGACAATGTAATTGGGGGACAGTAAGAAATGCCTCCAGGGAATTTGGAGTCTATATCATCATTTATCTCAGATTTTCATCCTATTTTTGATCTGGTTTTTCTTATCTCTGCAATACAAATGAGCTACTAACACTCATCTTCACTATATAGGTTCAGGTAGGTATTCAAGAGAACTAGAGCCTGCAGTCCACTGGATTATCATCTGCAAAAGGCCATGGGGCTCAAAGCCTTCTGTAGTCCAAGAAATCAAACAATAAGAACCCTAGTTAAACCTCAGAAGCACTCTAGATGAGAATGAGAACTGATTTCTGCATCATCTAAATCACAGAGGGAGGCTTGAGTCCTGCCCCGGGGGAGCTTGATAAAAGGCTGCACTGGTTCTGCTCAGCTGGCTTAAGAAGTGTTAAGAAATGCTGGCTGTATGGGGACAATTTCCATTGAGTGACTCTCCTTACAACAAACAGATGTGAAATCTTCACTAGGGCCAGAAACAAAAAGTCTTATAATTCTGAATCTCATGGTCTCAAGCAACAGTTTCACCAGAAATATTTATGACTTTGGCCCCTAACCAGCATGGCTAGCTGAAGACTGAGCATGGACCTCTTCCTCAGTCTAGACCTCATCTCAAAATAATGTGTTCAAATGCCCCAAACAAGTTGTAAAATATTAATGAAGAAATGTGTTATTTTTGAAATTTTATTCTACCTAGTAGCACCATAGAGGCTTCAAGTTCCTGGAATAGTTCATAACAATAAAATAAAATGAAACTCTAGAAACCCGTGCATGTAGCTGAAGCAATGGCTCAGGAGTTACACATAAAATGAGCACAGAAAAGTTTTGTAGGTAGGACAAAGGAAACAATTCATGCATACTTAAGATTTCTGTATTTCACAATCACTAGAAGTTGTGTGGTCAGTATTCTTCTGTATATAGAATTCTAATCTGCAAAAACTCACAGTGATCTTATGGGACCGTTTGGCTGACAATAAAATAAAGGAAATAAAGAAAGGAGAAAGAGAGAGAGAGAAACCAAGTGTGACTCCTTAGCATAGAACCTGCATCTATGGCTCACAGCAAAGGGATGTTAACTCCCATGTCTGTCCCTGGGTATCAGGCAAGGTCTCAGAACAAGTCCAGAGGCTGACACAATATCTTTCCATTCTATATAATGAGTCCCTATAGAGTGAATACTAATGTAAGTGAAAACCCTAAGAGTGAAACAGGGCCGTGGGAATTAAGCTCTCTATAGGAAATAACACACTGGTAAAAAAGTGTCCTACCTAAGATCTATGACCCTGGGAATTAATAGATGGAATTATTCAAGTTCTTTTAGGCTCGACCCAGAGAGAAATCTGCATGTTATCATTTCATAGGTCTTTTTTTTTCTTTTTAAAAATGTGTTGAAACGTTGCTGAAGATAAGCTAAAGGAAATGGAGAAAATTTCTCTCCTCATTTCAAGATTATATATATACATATATACATATATGTATATATGTATATATGTATATATATATGTAATCACAATCCATTTATCATGTATATCAATGTCATCTATCATCTGTATATTTTTACCTTCCTACTTATGTATCTTCATGATTATAATTTATCAACTTTTGTCTATCAACCATTATTATCAAACAGTTTTTTATTTATAGTCTATCAACTATCTATTTTTTAACATCTATGTAGCTTGCTATTATTTGTTGACTATCATCTATGTATAAACTAATATCTATCTATTTATAATTGACCTTTTGTCTCTTTTGGTAAATTTTTATCAATCAATTTATAAATCTAGTCCCTCCAACCCATTATTTTCTCTTAATGAGAGTGAGCATTTGGGTAGAATAAAAAGTTGTGACAAGACTTTCTATAGCAACTAGAATATACAAGCATAGTGAGACCCACCATGAGTTTTGCAAGTAAACTGTGTCATCCCTTTAGTATCCATGGAGCTTGAATTTTTATAATGCAACCTATATCTACATTGCAATTCCAGAGCCCTGTGATATGGCTGTGATTGTTCTTAGGGTAGCATAGTCCTTTCCTAAAAATATGCAATGAAGACCTGGTTATCTTAAGTTTTATTTGTTTGTTTCTCTATGCTATTTTCTGACTGAGACACTGTAAATACCTTTATCTTTTGAGAAGAAACTTTCTGTCTCTTAAATGGAAGTAAGTCCCTTTACTGTGCTGTCCAGGACACATTTTTCTGACTTCTAGTTTACCTGCATTCTGTGTGACTGAGGAAGCTCTCATCTCCAAAGCCATAAACTCTCTCAGAACACTGAGGAGTACTTTCTGTTATTCTCCTTTTTTTTCTGTGAGCTTTTCTGTTGAATTGCAATGACCATTGTTTCTTCTCAAAGACACTTTATGCTGCTTCCCGTAACTGATTATTTTTATCATCTCTGTCTATTGATAGGAGCCTTGAAAGTTACTGCCTTGGACCTTTGCTCCATTCTCTCTCCCATCACGAAGCATGGTGATTTCTCACAGTACCTGGTCAGAGACATGGAATATGGATCTATTACAGCTTCAATTGGAAACTGTGAAAAAAAATCAGAAGTCATTCTCTGATCGTTAACGGCATTTGGTGTGAGATTAAACGGCATGAAATGGAGCATTTGGGTCATTGAATAGATGTGGAAAATAGTAAAACACAATAAACAGACTACAGTCTTCACATCCAAAGAAACTCTACACGAAAAATAGTGCTTTGCATGACTGCCACAAATATGTAGATCTGTTTCCATTTCTGAACATCTGATTAATCTTTCAGTGCCTAGGGCTCAAGTACACCTCATAGCATCATTGCCCACTGAACTTCTGAAAACTCTCATATTCATTAAGGATGATATAATCTATAGATTACTGATTTTGTTATGCTTAACCCATGAGATTGTTGTTTTTTGAAAACTGTTTGCTGCCCCTGGAGCTGAGTTATTTTAACAAGCTATTTCTATTCCTGATTTTCTATGCAAACAAAAGAAGGCAATTGACTACAGGATATTTTCTTAACTGCCGTCTAATGTGGGTTGTACTTTAGAGTCAGAGACCGTGTACAGCAGGCCATAGGCACACTCTTTCCATTTATTAAAATTGCATTGTATCTGATAAAAACAAAATAGTAAGATCCTGTTTTTATAAGCTGCAACAAGACATGCATTCATATCTTTGAGCTTTTGAGCTTTTCAATATCCTTATTATAGATAGGTCCCTTGGTGACAAACTTTAATGGTTTTATGCTCCCTGATGTTCAGATGAGGTCAATAGATCATTCAGTGTTCCTTTTCTTTTCCCCATCCTTCATACCTCTTACTTCTCCATCTCTATCTTTGATGTCTCCAGTCTCTCGTTTTCTCCAGTACCCTTTGTTCTCTTTCCCTAGCAATCACATAAGAGATACTTATATGGTGTTGCCAGAAAGTTTCTTCATGCCGAGTTCTACTGTTATCTACTCTTATTTTTATGATCTCGTCAAACTTTTAAAAAGAAATGCCCTATATGATGAAAATTTTAACGTTGAATTATTTCTTATTTGACAAAGACCTGTATACCCAAAGTCCTGTTAAGATAGGGACAGATATGTGGGCTTATGGTATTGACACAGAGTGATCAGAATTAGCTGAAGAAATGTTGGCCTGAGGCTTAAAACTGAAGCTTGCCAGTCCAATTTTGATCAGTCTCCTTTATCCACAGATGGGATATGAAAGAAAAATCAAGGGTCAAAACTGTGAAAATAACCTTCTCAAATGGTGTTTTCTTTGTTTATTTGTTTGTGTTTTTGAAATTTGGTTTCATTTTTCATTTTCCAAACTTTCTAAAGAAAAAGGTTCTATGTCCACTTGGCTGTATTCCTATTTCATAGATTTTGGAATAGCATAATTACTTTTATTTTATTAGATAATAAGTATCAATGATCTGCCTAAGCTGTGAGATGATGCTTAATAACCCTAGCATACTCTCCACAAAGGTAAGATTATTAGAAGAGATTCCATGACCTGACTATTAAAGAACAGGTAAAGGGAGAAAAGGGCATGCTTCCACTTAAGAGCCTTATTGTTACCATCATATGAATCTGAAAAAAAAAGACCTTTAGTTATGGAAATTGAAGAGGATGAAATCCACAGGCTGCTACAGATGAGGTCTATATTTTAGAAGTTTCAAAGGGCCCAATGTTGGCACCAAAATATCAATATTGTTGAATAATTAATTCTTTACAGATCCTTTTCTGGAGACTACTATGTAGGTTCCAGTGGTATGTACTCTCTTCAGCTTCTCTGTGTCCACAACTGTCCCATGGAAATCTCAAGAACAAAATGGTGTTGTCTGTTGTTTACCTAGGATGTGAGTGGTCATTACGTCAATGCAGGTATTTAAGTGATAACATGTCAGGACTCAGGCATTTGTCATCAGCACCAACTGTGACTGTAACTTAAATACATAAAATCCTTGTTCTCTTATCTATGGAGTAGAATAGTAGCATTACCTACTCATTGGGTTATTGTAAGGATTAAAGCAGATAACACTAATGCTTAGAAGAGTGTCTTGCACATCTTAAGCCCTCAATAAATGTTAGCAACCATCATTTTTATTAAATGATTATGCTTTAATGTGTAACATCTCCTAGGGGAGTTTAAAGGGATTTTAGCTCTTGAATTCAAAAGAATTGAGCTTTAATGATGGAATTTCAACCACTTTACAAAGCCTACATTGCTGGAAATGGAAGACTTTTATTTTTCTGTGCAATAGATATACAACTCATGGGTCCATGTTTAAATTTACTCATGGATTCAGTCTAGGATGAATTTCCTTTTATGTCCCATCTCTCTGAGGAAGATAATTTCTAGTTTCTTTGTAATTTTGAGAATATGTGGGCTTGAATACAATGGCATTATCCAGCTTCAAACAGCATCAGACTTTAAGGAAATCAATACACTGAGCCCTGTTCCAGAGGCAGGCTCCCTTCCTCAGGAAGGTACATGAATTCATTCTCATGCAAGAAAGGTTTTCCCATTTATTAATGAATACTTTTAATCCTTAAAATATCACTCTGAATTAGTTACACATGACTACTCTCATTTTGTTTCAAAATTAAAAAAAAAATATTTTAACTAAGGTTAACCCTTATTTTCTTTAGAACAAAGAAGCACCTGTGTTTTTAATAGACTAGCCACAGGCTTTACACTGGATGCCTTAAATAGGTCATAGCTTTTAGGACATGTTCTGTATCCCTCTTCCTTATGTGCATATTAAAATCTATATATTCTCATTACTTCATTCATTCATTCATTTTATATCCATTTGTTCTTAGCGTACATTTGATATAACAAGGGTTACTAAAAATAGTAAAGTCTGCACATGGAAAAAAAGGTTTTGTCATAGGGTACCTAAGATAAACTAATAAAAACTTTAACAGAAAGAGTACAGTTAAATCTATATCCAGATAAATGAAGCTCATTTAGACCAGAATGAAAGCTATGAGAATGGGAAACATATTATGATATTACATTTTAGTTATTTTATTTTAGAAAATGCTGTGACACCAGAACAAAAAGGAATAGGATCGCATGAAACTGGACACGGTTGACTGGGATTTTTGTGCTGTATGTTCTTCTTGGAATCCACCTCCTGACAAATATGCCATTACTCTATACTGTCCTGAGCATCATAATCCTTCATAAGTGAACGCAAACTCACACTGAGTAATGAATTTTTGATTGCAACTCCGGATGCTATCTTTAACTCTGTGTTCACCAGTTCAACAAAAATCACAGATAAGAGCTACAGGTGAAAATTTTTATTATGCAAGGGGTTCTAACAAACATACTCCAATAAATTAAACACTCAATTCTAAAACACTTTCACTGATACTGATTTCAAGATTTGTATTGAACTATGATATACTATGTAAATTATATAATTAGCATGAGTGAAATGGGGAGAGAGAAAAATGCAATAAGGTCTAGGCATTGTGACTAATCATGCATCTGTTGATTAAATTTTAAAGCTCTTGAGTTTCTTTGTTTTTGTCTTTCTGTCTTTTTGTCTTTTTCTCTTTACATCAATCTGTTTTTTCCTCCTTCCTGCCTTTCTGACTTTCTTCTTTCTTAGACATTTTAATGTCAATACTTCTCTCATCATTATCGGACAAGGTTTGAATCCCAAAGGAGTACTGCGATTTCCTACAGAGATACCAAAGCATGTTCCCACTCAGAAACCACAGCAGCTTCATGTTCTGTGATACGAGTGTCTGACTTGATGATATCAATACTCTATCTCATGGAAAACATTTCTCTCCTCCCCAAAGAGTACTGTTTTGCTCTTTGTAGATGCTTGAAATGCAAATTCAAAATGCACTTGTTTTATTTAGCTGGCTTTTAAATAATTAACCCTTGAATGCTAACTCGGAACATCTATTAGTCATTGTATCATACTGGGAATTCACCTTATTACCTGCTTTGACAAATACCAGAGAGCAAATTAGTGCATTGGTGGCATATAAGAGGAGTACTAAAAATGACATATGGAGAGCCTAAAGCAAATTGCACCATTTTAGTCTGGGCTATGAGTATTGCCCTTCCCCATATATGACTTCTCCTACCCCCTCACAAATTTCTAATAGCTCCCTGAGGAATAGTGACTTATAGCCAAGGAGAGACGAACTGTCAATGCCGTTTGAGTTTTGGAAAACATAAAAATTCCTCTTGTATTTGTGTAGTCATCATTTTCCAATTTCCTGTGATCCTGTTATTTATGAGCATTTTACTGTCACCAGCATGGGGCTGAGTTCAGCCTCTAGAAAAATGTGGTTATAGACCTTGATGCCTGCTGGTTTAAAAGACACAGACTCTGCTGCCTGTCACTCACAGAGCTATTATGGAGACGTGTCTCAGCCTTACCTTGAAGATGCTCCTTTTAAATTTCAGACTTTCTCTCATTTCTCTGACTACCTGAAAACCTACATTAAAAGATAGAATGGAATGGAAGAGTTGAGACAGCCTCAAACTCACACCCTTCATGATGAGATAGGTAGAGTGGCAAAGGTGGTTGGACGGAAGTAAAGGCAAAACATGGAAGAGAGAGTATGGAGTAGTCAGGAACAGCTTGATAGAAGTATGGAGCAGGGAGCAACTTGCACATGCTCCATGAAAATGAAGCACGTTTAGGAAAAGAAGTGTCAATCATAAAAAGGCGACCTGTGAATCACCTTCCTTTTGCCCTTCTTTCAGTAAAATCTGTATTTACAGAAATCTTCTTTCTGTAAATTTATATTTTCTTTTTTCTCATTTCCCCCTATCTGAAAGGAATATATTAGATAAAAGGATAATGATGAGAAATAACCTTTGATGATTTTCATTAGAATTGTAGCATGATTACTCTACATTGTAGAGTCTTAAGTCTTAGTAAGCATACAACATCACGGCACTAAGGCTGATCTTATACTGAAGGATCTCACACTCAGGGAACCCCTGTGCTACAAGTTTTTTATTTCCTATTCACCTCTGGCTGCCACTGAGAAGAGTGCCTTCCAGCAAAGGGAGTAGCCAAATTTTCTTATACTTCCAAGGAAGCATTTCGTTCTTGTAACTTCCTGTAATGTTTATATAGATTACATATTATAGAGAGTTGAGAGATCCATTAGTGAATGAGGGAAGAGGGGATAAAGTACTGAGTGAATGTATGTTGTTGAGATGGATATAGTCATGTCAAGGACTAAACACCTCACACCTATGGAGTGGCAAAGCCTCTCCCCTCTCAAGGAGGCTTAGAGAAACAACAAAGACTTCCTCTTGTTCAAGTTCATATGTTGACAACATGTATACATTTGGCTTATTTTAGCTAATGTGAAGACATACAGTTTTGTGCATTTTTCAAAGAAATGCCAAGATTCTATTCTTTATGGTTGACTAAAACTCCAATAAGTACATATCTACCATGTCATCTTTAAAGATTCACCTAATGTGATACATACCTAGGTAGATTACATAACTCAAGAGCTGTCAGTAGTGCAGAAATAAACAAGATGTATAAATATCTCTATGGTATGACTTAGAATCATTTGCATATATTTCCAACTTATGTCATATGGTAGTTTTATTTTTAGAAACTGAAAACCCACCAATCCTCTTTATATAATGGTTGAACTAATACACATTTGTAGTAACAGTGCTGAAGAGTACAACAGTTAAACTTGGTTTACTGAAGAGACATTTTGAAAAAATTGTAAGCTGGTTAGGATAAGCAACTAGTAATTCACTATAATATGGTGATAACAACGTGTTGCCATGACATGACACCTCCAGGAAGTAGGGGCAAGAGGAAGAAAGTTATCAACATATGATGCAGATGTAGAGAAGAAGAAAGTAAAGGTGAGAAGAGGGGAAAGACTGTTGAAAATGAGTCATGGCTTTCAGTACAAGTGTGCAACCCTTTTCATGCCTGTATACTGGCATCATGCAAAAGATCGAATTACAAAAAATAAAGACTCATTTCCTATGGTTCCAGCAGCCAGGGAGTCCAAGATAAGGCTCTGGCATTTAGTATCTAGTGGCAG
Organism: Grammomys surdaster; assembly: GCF_004785775.1. NCBI lineage: Eukaryota > Metazoa > Chordata > Mammalia > Rodentia > Muridae > Grammomys > Grammomys surdaster. Next base: position 7,607,166 of record NW_021604688.1, on the reverse strand, counting down.
CCTGCTTGACACAGATGGAAACACCTAGGTTTCTTCATAAAGCAAAAGATATAAAAGAGTAATTGAAGAGAAGCACTACTTTCTCACTATGTAAAAGGCTGAGAAGCACAAAGGTGCCCAGTCTACCCTCGTCCCTCCATTTATAGAATGGATGATTTCATGAAGACAGAGTCCTGTTGGTGTAGTCACTGGACAAAGGTCCTGGCCTGTGTAGATCATTGCTACGATTGTGGATCTTTAACACACCCATTTGAGGAAATTTGACACCATAACAGGGATCATGACAAAATAGATGTATCTAGCTTTTTGGTTTCCTAACCTCTGCTACATAGTGATTCTAGTCTACCACTATAAGCAAGCTACATTAGAGCATGAAGCACAAATAGTATTGTAGACTGAATACTGAAGTTATGAACCAAAATCAATGGTTTTTTTTCCATCTTAAATTCTCACAAGTATTTTGATCATACTTATAAGAAAAAGAACTATTAAATCCTTTCATTGGCCTAACTCAAATGGGCCCCAGATAAAGAGGAAAGATGGGTACTAGAAAGCAGGAAATAAGGAAAAAATCAGAAATCAAGAATAAATCAGGAAATAATTGTAAAATCCACATGTGATGATTTTAATATAACATTAAAGGTTGATAATAAAGCATGTAGTTGGCCACTTGTGAATTCTGACAGAAAGAACATGTCAGTCTTGGATCTGTGAGGGGATAACCAGATATTGCCAGGAAGTACCAAAGGGTAGGACAGGCAGAGTAACACAGACACAAAAAGCAAACTTCATTTTCTCTGCTCAAAGTGTTTTTTGAGCTGACTATCAGCAGTGAGGAGAAGGTGGCTAGAGACCATGACACTCTGAGCTGTGTTATTTCCAGCTGGCCCTGAAGCCTGAGTTTTATCTCAGATCTGCCGCATGCTGTCATGTTCAGCGATTGTCATAATAGCAGCAGAGATAAGTGCTTTTGAGATAGATTACAGGGAAGATGAGCAGACTGGACTGTTTCCTCACTCTTTTTCCCATTGCAGCGTTCATAGTAGCTCATGTTTCTAAAACATCCTTGCCTTCATCTAAAACACAGTGAAATCTTGAATGTAAACAAAAATTATTTTTATCAGAACTTGGACTTAAGTAGTAGGTACATATAATCTACTGGAATGGGCTGCCACAGTTGCATTTCCTAGGATCTTCATTTTTTCAAATTAAATGACTACTACTCAATGTTACATGTGAACACCTCTTAAGACAGACTTACAGCAATGACCTGAGTGAATCTGAGTCATTTCTTTCCTGACTTACATAACACCTTAAGATGTCATATTTAAGTATTGAAGTACCTATACTAACTCAGGAAATATACATATTTAATAAATAAAGGCAGATCCATAAAATAAATCCAGGAATTCCCAGCCCCTCTCTCAACAAGATGGAATTCAACCCAATCTTGTCATATCAAGAGACACAAAGCTACGGGACAATTTTAATCCCAACTGATTCAGTTATTAGTGACCAGAGACATGGAATTGGGCTCTGTCACAGGCAACTTATCTTTCCATTGCACAGAGCCATCTTTACATTTCACAGAATGTTCCAGTTCGAAGACAGATCAATAGGAAGTAGACTTCCGCTCACAGAGAAAGCAGATGACTCAAATGCATCAATCATAGAAAACTCTGTATTCGAAAGTAGGAATGATAGAAAACTAAAAGGAGAAACCATTAAATTAAAATCTAAGAAAAAAATCACAAACAGTACTGTTTTGTGGTAGGAACAATGTGTTAGTGTCAGCTGAATTAAATCTGAAAGCTAACCAAATGTCCTCTGTGAAATTAAAGCCCCTTAACACAACTTTTCTCTATTTTTATATCATTTTATACTAACTTTCTCTTCTTCCTCTCCCTTTTTTACCTGCATTCTCTCTTGCTTACTCAAATGAGTTAGGGTCTCTCACCACTTGCTTTTGTACTGATATTGTCAATTTTCATTGATAATTGTAGTCTTTGAAAGGCTGACTGTACATACTGACTGTACAGAAAGGAAGGATTGATTACATATACTTGATTCCATGGGCTGCCACATTGTACCTCAGTTTATAGCAAAATTTAATAGATAGAATGTATGCAAAGGACAGAGCCCAGGGGAAATCATAGTTCTTTATGTCCTTCCTGAAACATAAAATTCAGCAAGAATCCACTCATGTTATTGAGTGCCAAAGAACTAGTTCTGTGAACTAGGAAGCCATAGCTCCTTCAGAAAAAAACTAAGTCAAACTAATGATTTCACACTTCTCTTACCTTGTTTAGCTCTCATGCTATACCTAAGCAATATGACCTTGCTATACTGTAACTAAATTAAGGTTTTGGATACCAACAAACATCTGCAGTCAGGTTTCCTGAAAGCTGTGTACAGCTCCTGTGTGTGAAGTAATGATAAACATAACACACTAAGAAGTAGATGCTGCCTAAGCATTGTTGGTCACATGTTGGGCCAAAGAGAATAGTTTATAAGTCATTATCATTTTTCTCCCTGTGATTAAGTAAGGACATTAATAACACTACTCACCCGCTGGAGGATTAGATAGTAGTTGAGATGTGGAACATTTGCTTGGTTAAAAGTACTATTGTACAAGTATCTCCATCAATAATTATTTTCCATACAAAGACATTGTACCAAATTTAGGAACTCAAGATTTAGAACTGCACCTGTAAAGAAAGACAATATTTAGATGAGAAAACATCTCTTGGCTATCTTTTGCAGGCATTTTTCTTTTAGCTTCCTTCATTCTCTTGGCAGGAAGGTTAAGGTTAACATATTCTGAAAGCCTCTTTTTTTTCTTAGTGTTTTGTTTTTTTTCAGAGCAGTACATCTATTTTTGCATTGAAGGACACGTGGAGGAACAGGAGGCTGAATCTTGGGTGCTTTGGCCCCGGGCTTCTTATTTTCTTTGTTTAAGGCTTTCTGATATTGTACTGGTGGACATTATCTTTACAGAGATTAAAAGTCTTTTATATTTTGATTGTTGTTTTGGGTCCCAGTTGTCAAGGCACAATTGTACTTGCCAGTCAGTCCAGGAATATTTTTCTCTTGTTTTTAAATAATGAGCAAGTCAAAAATACTCAGATCATTGTCCACAGTGTATCCCTTAACAGACTTGTGTTGTGTTATGCTGCTTGGTCCAGAACATGAGCACTCCTGACTCAACAGCAGGGACATTCTGCATGTGTCAAGATAACTTGTTTTTTTGGAAAAAAACCTTTATGCTCTTTTCACTGATTTGAACCACACAACCCTGTCTACTCGTTACCAAGAGCATCAGCATCTACTTTTCTAGCAATGCACTCAATTTCATTGTCCAATTCAATGAGTTTCTGTTGGACATAGTACTACCTGAGGATCCAGCTATACCACTTCTTGGAATCTACCCAAAAGATGCTCCAACATATAACAAGGACACATGCTAGAATATGTTCATAGCAGCCTTATTTATAATAGTCAGAATCTGGAAACAACCCAGATGCCCCTCAAAAGAAAAATGGATACAGAAAATATAATAAATGTACACAATGGAGTACTACTCAGTGATTAAAAAAACAATGACTGAATGAAATTCGCAGGAAAATAGAAGGAACAAGAAAATATCATCCTGAGTGAAGTACTTTAGTCAAAAGAACACACACAGTATGCACTTACTGATGAGTGGATATTAGCTCCAAAGCTACGATACAATTCACAGACCATATGAAGCTCAAGAAGAAGGAAGACCAAAATGTGGTTGCTTCAGTCCTTCTTAGAAGGAGGAACAAAATACTCAGAGGAAATAGAGGCTAAGAGGGACTTAGGAGGAATAGAAGGGGGAATGGGGGCAGGATCAGGTATGGAAGGAGACGGAGATGACACACAGAGTTCAGGAAATTGAACAGAGATATGTAGCAATGGGGAATGGGAAATTGGGGATAGCCAACAGAAAGCTCCCGATGTAAGGAAAGCAAGAGGCTCTTAGGACCCAATGAGGAGGACATTAACTGAAATAACCAACAAAGGAGAGGGAGAGCCTGCAGAGACCATATCCAGAGGTTAGGCAAGGTCCCTTGTTGAGGGATGGGGCCATACACTCATCTCCAAATTTTTAACCCAGAATTACTCTTGTCTAAAGGAAGTATGGGAACAAAGTGTGGAGCAGAGACTGAAGGAAAGGCCATCCAGAGCCTGCCCCACCTGGGGCTCCATCCCACATACAGACAACAAACCCAGACACTATTGCTAATACCAAGAAGTACTTGCTGACAGTTGTCTCCTGAGAGGCTCTGCCAGAGCCTGACAAATACAAACACAGATACTTATTGCCAACCATCAAACTGAGCATGAGGATGCCAATGGAGGAGTTAGGGAAGGAATGAAGGAGCTGAAGTGGTTTGCAACCCCATAGGAAGAACAATAATATCAACCAACCAGACCCTCTAGAGCTCCCAGGGACTAAACCACCAACCAAAGAGTACACATGGAGGGACGCCTGGCTCCAACTGCACATGCAGCAGAGAATGGCCTTATCTGGCATCATTGGGAGGAGAGGCCCATGGTTCTGTGAAGGCTCAATGCCCCAGTGTAGTGGAATGCCAGGGAGGTGAAGTGAGAATGTGTGAGTGGGTAGGGGATCACTCTCATAGAAACAGGGGAAGGTGTGGAGGGAAAACAACGAAACATTTGAAATATAAATAAAGAAAATATCCAATTAAAAATAAAGGAGATAATAAACTTCATCTTTACAAAGTCAAAGGGGCACCACTGAAAATGAGCTGTTAGTATTATTATTATTATCATCATCATAGTCATTGTTATTATTATTTCTCTCCCTCTCTCTCTCTCTCTCTCTCTCTCTCTCTCTCTCTCTCTCTCTCTCTCGTGTGTGTGTGTATTCATAAATACAAATGAACACAGGGACCAAGTAAGGGTTTTGATCTTCTGCTAGTTTTTGCTTGCATGTTTGTTTGTTTGTTTGTTTTGTTCGTGTTTTGTTGTTTTCTTATTACATTTATTTATTTATCTATTTATTTATTTACATCCCAAAAGCTGTACTCCTCTCCATCGAGTCTCTCCTCTACCCCCTTCCCCTTCTCCTCTGATATGGGGGCCTCCCCTTGGTATCCTGCACCATGGTACATTAAGTCTCTGCAGGGTTAGGGATACCTTCTCCCCTTGAGGCCAGACAAAGCAGCCCTGTTGGCAAAGGCTACATCTTTAGGGACAGCCCCAATTCTAGTTGTTGTGGGACCTATATGGAAAGTGTGCTGAATGTTTATTACATACATGCTGGGGGGCCCTGTAAGAATTTTGAACCTTCTAATGTGACCACTGAAAACTAAACTTGGGTTCCTTGAAAGAGCAGTGGGTTCTATTACACTTGAGTTACCTCTCCAGCTCTAAGTATAACATTCTCCACTTCTGTCTTAGCAGTAACTTTATTCTGTCCCTGAGGCAAACAAGGATACATTATCTAAATTCTGTAATCCCACTTTACTAGTCAGTTAATTTATCTTCTTTTGTTAATAAAATATGTGTCAACATTAGGGAAAAAAATTGTGAACCAGTAAAACGAAACCAAACAAAATTAGGAAAACAAAACACAAAACAACAACAACAGCAACAAGAACAAAACCCCATAAACTTAGAACTGTAACTTAGTCCAGTATTGTTGAAAATCAAACATTGTATTTTTTTCAGATTATTTTTTAAATATTCAAGAAAGATAGTTAAAGGAGGTAGAACACTGAAAGTACATGTAATTCTGTTATGAGATAGACATGTTACAGGATTAATTAACATATTCATAAAATTACAAGAGTCAGTGAAGAAAGTTTAAAGACTAAGCTGAAATCCTTATTTCTGGCTGTCTCTTGGAAAAGATAAATATTTGCTTTCACATAATAGATTGTAATCAAATGAAGAATTATCTACTTTTAGAGAAAGAAACACAATTAATGATGAAAATGGTAATATATTTGGAATACTAATTTACTTTTTGCTTATTTTCTTCTCCTATTTTATGGAATGAATCGGAATCAAAAGCATAGCAGTAGGTTAATATTTTCAAGTAAAATATGATATATTCTGAAAAAACCCTCTTTTGCATTTTGAATAAATTAAGACTGCCCATTGATTTTTTTGTTGGTACTTCATAGCTGTAATTCTGCTACTGTTATGAATCATAATATAAATATCTGATATTCAGGATATCTGATCTGTAACTCCTGTGAAAGGTTTGTTGGGCTCCCTTGGGGATCGTGACCATACAGGTTGAGAACTACTGTTCTAAGAGATAATTTAGCACCAATTTACTTTGCTTTTGAGGATAGAATAGGGCTTTTCTCTGGAGAATATTTTGTTAGTTTAAAAAAAATTGACCAAGTATACACACATGGACACATAGAAACAGAGGAGAAAAGGATCAAATGCCAAAATATGTAACAAGAGACATGGATTGCAAGCCAGGCAGTGGTGG
>NW_021604688.1:7581949-7600564 GCF_004785775.1 Grammomys surdaster | reverse complement strand
TATCTAAAGATGAATAAACTAACAGATTTCTGTGGGTATATTAACTCCTAGTAGACAGCCCTGAAAGAGCTGATTTTCTGATTTTCCATCCATCCGTCCCCAAATAACCAGTAAGTTCTAGGAGCAAAACCACTCTGTGGCCACACACTCATTTTACCACTAAGCATGAATTCATATGTTGAGAATAGCAAGGTAATATTTGTTTGGAAACTGGTACTTTTTTAAAAGCAATGCTTTGGTAGACAATTATTCATGTTCTCTCTTCAGAACATGGATAATTTTGACACATACATAGAATCTCAAACAGAGACAGACTCACGAACTGTTTCCACTAAAATCAAAAGTGGAAAACAGAATTCTGATACACATACTGTCAATAAAAAATTAATCAAATATAATTAATACATACATGATCTATCCTCTACACACACACATACACATAAACACACACACACATGTTCATACACACAGTTTGTCTCCTAAGAGACTGTAGTACATTGTTTGATATACAGGGCAAGCCATATAGCAAAAGTGAGAAAAGTAGCATAAAACGCAGAGTGTACTCCATGTTGATTTCCCACTCCACTGATTTCCCAAGATGTAATATGTTTCACTATTGGAAAGTCTGCATTATGTAAGGCTTAGTCATCTCAGTTCCACACACAAGCAAATACTGATCAAATCATTAGGTCACTTGCTAAATGTGATGTAGCTGTTACCTGGAAGCAACAGGGTGCAATGCAGATGGTTTGGATATATATACATATTTTTTTTTCTGTGAGCAAGCCCTCTCAATAGTTTATCCAGGTGGCTCTTGCATTACTATTTTCTGATTCTGATAACACTCACTATAGTCTTTACTCACCCCATGAAGTAAGAGGTTTCTGGTTCATATTTGGAGTTTAAGTAATACATGAATGAATCTTGCAACTATTTAGATAGCTTATATGTGCTAGGTACTATTGCCAAAGTTTGTGACAAAACAGGCCAGTGACAAAACCATTCATGTTATATCCTTGGGATATTGTTGAAAAGGTGATTTACAATTATTTTAGCCTTTCTTGATTCTTCTCTAATTTCTAGAATTAACTTATTTTAAACATATTCCTTTGCCCAACAAAGCCACAGAGCCCACATGATAGCCTCTAGGGTCGTACATTTTTAAGTTTCATATTTCTATGCCACCCATGAAGTGATCTGATTTATATCTTAATGGTAGAATTTGCTAGACTTGGAATCTTCCTATTTTGGTCGCTAGAATGGCACTCTGAAAAAACAGAAAATGAGTTGTTTCAATAAAATTTTTCTTCCCATAGAAGCATTCAGGAGGTTTCTTTATGTTAATATGCTGCATTTTGTTTATTCTGGTGCTGGAAACTAGTTCTCAACAGGAGTACCTTACTCTGCATTTTCTCTTTACTAATATCTTCTTCACTAATAAGGAGAACTTGAATTCAAAACACAAGTTAAACTTTGTTAGCATTATTCTCAATTCCAATGCAAGGGCTGTCCAGTAAGAGAGTATGATTTGATTATAAGCACTATAAATTGAAATGGCAAATGGAATTAGATGGATTTTCTCTATTAAATCAATCATCAAACAGTACTATAATTATTTGATGTTGAGAACACTTCTTTCTACTGTAAAATTATCACAGTCTATGAAAGCAATTGCTGTGTTTTTATCCTAAGGTCCTTTAAGATAGGAGTCTTGGAGAAAGAGGAGGCACATTCAATCCCGGAATTTCAGAGGGACTATCCTGTTAGGGATAATACATATTACCATATAATTAGCTGGTGTATTTTCCTGTGGTCTGTGAAACACATATTTCCTTCATCATCTGAGAGACAGTGAGCTGGCACTTTCAAGCTTTCTGTAGCTTTAATTACAATGTGGTGTTGGTCCCAATTATAGCTGTGACCAATGTGACCTTTTCAGGTTCGATATTCAAACCTCTTGCCTGATTATCAGTAGATTTTAGGCATCAGTGTGTGTGGGCTTGAGATCATTGGATAGCTGTATTTTTTTTTTCATTTCCCCAAGGGAAAAAGTCAGCAATAGCTTAAGCTGGTAATGATGACATTAAATTTAAAGAGGGAGGGAAATCCTTTATTAGTAAAATGGCATGTCTTCATCTTCCATGTGATAAGGCCAGCCAAGCAGGAACATTTGCTAAAGTTCAGTCTTGTTTAGCTCTCCTCTCCTTGTTTCTCACTATGTGTATGGGTATGGCTATGCACAGGTATGCATCTATCATATGCAATCACTGTCTCTTTGAAACAACATGTCAAATGCTAGTGTTTCCATGCATGAAAAGAGGGAAATTAATATTCTCACCCTATGTCTATCACCTTCCCCTAAGCAATATTGGAGAGTTTGGTGAGGCACATGAAAGAGAGAGAAAGATGTGTGGCTTCATTCTTCCAAGGGATTACCATTAACATTACTGTCAACAACAAAACAATGTGATATCTCTGTGTGGTGCTTCAACTTTGGATACAGTAGTCTAACTTTCTACACCGAGAACATCACAAGCCCTAGAGATATTTTACTTGTAAAGAGGTAGCTCGAATTGTATGGGAGATGTCCTGGGTGTTTCTAGCTTCTATGAACAAAACAAGAAGGCAAAGTCAGTATCAAGAATAAGATGTGACAGGACCATGGGAGAAGGGAAAAATGTGAATTCAAATTGGAAGAAGAATTGTGTCAGTAGGATACTTAGTTAGAGTTCCCTAGAAATAGTCAGACTTTCCTCAAACTTGTTCTATAGAAAATAATGAACCAATGGAAGTTTTTAAGCTAGGCACATCTGTCTTAGAAGTGATGATTTGTGAAATGAAGTTGAACATGTTGACTTTTGAAATGGTGCAGAATAGGAAAATTAGAGAACAGGTAGTCTCCCTTTGTATTTGCTTTTCTTTGTGCTGTAGATGTCTGTGATACATTTTGGATGAAAGAGCTAGTGTAATCAGACATAATAAAACTGGCGTGGCTAAGAACTGAGGTCAAACATTCTAGATAGATAGCAGCTGTAGAAGACATTACAAAACCTTCCCGAATGAGAAACTACCCAAAGTGAAGGAATTCTGCATATAATTTTCCTCCTCCCTGCCCAAGCATAAATAGGATGAGTTTTGAATACATCTTTTGTGGTATTTGTCTTTGGTCTCTTAACTGTGTCAATTAATGTTAACTTCATGCTTTAACCATGAACACTGAAACTCAGCTCTTCAAGTCAAATCAACAACAAAAGCTGAAGGTAGTATTTAAGCCCGGGTCTACTGACTCTGTATGTAATATTCTTTCCACTTACAGTTTCTAATCCACAAATCAGGGGGAAAAAGCCAGTGAATGCATTAAGTCTCTATATGCAAATGTGAAAGTTTTCATCCTTAGTTATTTTTCAAATCCGTGCTAATGAGATAGATTGGGAAGCAAAAATATGAGCTTAATTGCAGTTCGCAGGGTGAACACGCACAGTGACTGCAGAGGCTCCTGTGTGTGGCAGGTGCTGCTTAATGATTCATCATCCATTAAGGCAAGACCATGGAAAAATACAATGAGGCTGTGATTTTCAGGAATCATAATTCAATGTATCAAGGAAATAAAATAGATAGTGTGGACTCCATGAGAAATTCAGAAAATATTTATGACTCTTTATTTGTTTTCCTTTTATTTATTTGGTTGTTTTTCACTTCAGCAAGTCTCACTCTCAGCCCATTCACCTTCACAATATATGTATATTCATGTCCCTCTTATGCCCTGTCAGAAAAGACACAATCTGCATAGAAAGGCCTTTGTTCCAGAAAGCCGTTGATGTGTAGGCACCAAGTGCATCCGTTTCTCTCTCTCTCTCTCTCTCTCTCTCTCTCTCTCTCTCTCTCTCTCCAGCATTCTGTATGCCTCAGATATGCCCTTTGTTTTATACGTAAGCCTGCCAGTCTCCTTCTATACCATGAAACTCTATCCCTTTTCAGACCAAGAATGGGAATCCTAGAAATTTTATTGAATCTTCTTCAATATATAAATATTTTCACTACAAGGCAAACTTTATGATTAGGTGACAAATATTTAAGCACTCCATTATGTTATCATTTTTCAAGTCCCAGTTTAAGATTGCCCTGCTAAAAATTGCATCTGAGACCAGAGCTGGTGATCTTAGTGTACTGTGTGGCTTACTCTCCTCTTCACATTTGAAATGGTCTATTATTTCAGTCACGGACTTAATCTAATTAAGTGTTTTGTTGTTTGTTTAAGTCAAAATTTCTGTCTAAAGCCTTAGAAAACTTTTATAAATTTCTCTCCTTGGATGAGTTATTTTAATTTTTTTGTGGAATCTCATCAAATGACTGCAGAGAAAGTCACGTTGAGTCTAACAAGAACCATTTTATTGATAAGAGTCTCCAAGTATGTATGTACATATGTATGTATGTATGCATGTATGTATGTATGTATGCATGTATGTATATATGTCTGTCTATCTATCTATCTATCTACCTATCTTCCTATCATTTATCTGTTGTATTATTCATATATGAATATATAAATATACAGGTATATATACATATGTACATATATATGAATTTGTGGTTTTGTGCTTATATGAATAAAATAAAACATAAGCCTTTTATGTGAAACAATACTACATTTATATATTCAGTTAAATGCAGTGGACAAATGTATAACGACAAAATACATTTTATTGAACTTGTATGCATGTTTTCTACTCATTATTCCCTGAATAGTGCAGTATACCAACTATTAACATATCATTTGCATTTTATTAGCTATTATAAGTAATCTATGGGTATAGAAGGACATGATGCCTCTTTTCTGTAGGGGCTTGAGCTTCCTCACATTTCATATATTTAGGGAATTTGGAACCACCTCCCCAGAGATCCTGAAGGCCAACTGTATTTCTCAATGCTTCTTACATAGTTTTGAGTTTAATGAAACAAAATTCCAGTCCACAATTTTATAAAGCTTTTTCCCAACACAACAATTTTCATTAACTTCCATGGAAGTATTTCCTTTAGTAGTTGACCAAAAAACCTTGTAAAGAGTAATGGTCAAAGCTAAACTATCAACATCTGTTGAGACCTTATGATCATGATTCGTCCTTATCTGACTGGCATTACAGAGTGACAACTCACATATGTGAAGCTGAAAAGTGACAGGGACAGAGGGATTTTATTATCACATTTTATTTCAAATTTCAATTTACCTTTCAATTCTAATTCACCATTTAAAGCAGGTAAATTCACTCAACAAATATAATCAAGAAATGTTCATGCCACATTAATAGATTGCTTTAGTTTTATACTTCTTACAACTTAATTATTTAGAGCCCAAATCCCCTACTTAACATTAGCATATTAAGGCAAAATCTAATTTGCAGTAAGCAGCTTGAGGCCACAGAGCTACAGAAAATGTAAATTGAGGCAGGTGAACATGATAAACTTCTCTCTCATAGGTATACGTAGGACTCACTTATACATATCATTTTAGTTGCATCAAATCGTAGATACTTTTTGCAAATATAACATTATTTAAGTAATTTCCTTTGCTTCTAAATAAGAAACAATGTATACTTTGAGACTGAGGTATGAAATAAAACATGCAAACCTAGAGAGTGAGCATTCTCCACATTATTTTGTCTTCCAGGTACTAATTTGAAAATTCACAGCCTTTGACATTTGTGAACCACTTCTTTCTGAATTATTTTTAAATAATACAGGCTACCCATTTCAACTCCTTATTCATAGTGGTACATATTTATGTGTTAGAATATATCCTCAGACCAGTATGCAGAAAGACAAATTAAGTAAAACTGGAATTAAAGTTTGTTAGAAATGTTTGTATAGAACATGTACTGTGGGCTTCGTGCCAGACACTTGATGCTAATAGCTGGAAGAGAATTATCTGTCTTCTTTCTTCAGATTTAGAAAGACAGAGTTCCCTATATATTCAACAAGTATTCAATCATGAATCTATCAACAATGTGTCAGAAAAGGTAAGTACCTTTATGTTATATCCTGAAGTTCCTGAAGAAATAAAACTGGAAAGAACCACGAAGCTGTCTCTGAAAGAAAGTCTGCTCTTAAAAGCCTAGAAATTGGAGAATATAGATAAATCCATGATGAGAGGTGAAGCATTTGTGTGCATGTTTCTACATGTGCACATACCTGGGCTTACATGTGGTAGACAGGCAGTTGCTTTCCATTTTGATTTTTGTGTCTCTTAACGAAATTGTAACTGAGAGGTTTACCTAGAATGACAGGCCAGCAAGCTACAGGGTCCTTCTGTCTTTTTTTTTCTCCAGGCCTGGAATTATAGGGTTGATTTTCTATTTTTGTTTTCTTTCTTTTCATGGTTGTTGTTTTATGGTTTCCACTTCTGTGTTTAACTTGTTGTGGGTGTTAAGGATCTGAACTCAGGTACTCATGCTGATATGTTAAGTATCATACTTCCCAAGCCATAACCCCTACTGCCAGCAATGAACAACTCTTGTGTTTCTTTGAGATCATGAGAAAGGGAAACCCTTTGAAAGTCTCTTCAACATTTCATGATGCTATTAAAAAGGCAACATTAGTATACAATAAAGTCCTTCTCTTAAAATGAGATTGGAACTCTAGTTCAAACCTCCAATGATGGAGTAACTCAGGGAAAGCTTCCTTAGAATTGACTGAATTGTCAACTATGGAACATTTCCAGACTCTTCTAACATACTTTAATTGGCAAAGAAATCGAGATTTTGAGTGACCATTAAATAGGCCATTAATAAGAAGCCTGGAAAAAAGATTGTTAAAGCAACTTTTATATTCTAGTTATAAGAGTTTAAAATCAGCAAGTGCTATGTTTGGATGAACCACTACACACTAGTGGAAAGGACTGAGGTAGCCTCAGCAAGTGGTGCAATGACATCATGAAACACATCTTTCATGTGATTCTCAGATTTTGGACCATATGTTCTTCCAGAGTTTTCTTTATGAAAGGATAACTATATGTGGTAAAATGAGGTGGCTATTTAGACAGCATCATCTTAAATCTGGCATTTCTTGTCTGTAAAACCAGACATGCTTGTTCACACCCATGAATTATGAGGTCTAGATCTTCTGAAATATTGTCATGTTTGCTAAACCAATTGGTATTGGTAAACTCAACTAGAGTAGCCATTAAATAGCTATTAATTACTACAATGCTATAATCTATTCAGACACACTTATTACATTTTTCTTCCAAACAAAGACATCTAATTTTGGGGAGTGTACTCAGGCTTCTTCAGTGACTTGAGTATTTTCCAAAAATCTCAGTAAGTCAATCCTCATAGCTTTGGTAGAAAGTAATTTAGTCTATCTTGACAATGGATCATTTGTGGTCAAGAAAAAAATGAGAGGTCTGTCTGGGAAATATTTTGTAAGTTTTGCTCACTCCTACAAGAGGATACAAGAAGAAACAGTTTGTGTTCTCCTGAATGTTACGGTCCTATAAGTGGCACCTAAAATTGAGATAAACAGATTATAATCTAGAAGAACACAGGACAAAGATGAAGGCTACATGTAGCGACAGATAGAAATCAAGGGCCGAAGCAGCCTGGCTTCATTGTGGATCTGGTCACTCTTCATTATTTGTCACTTCTAAGTTCATGGGTCGGACCAACCCTTTTGCTCCAATAACTGGCCAAAGAGGGGCCCAACAGGAACCCGCAGGGCACAGGAACCCCAGAGCAGCTGGGGACAGGATCCTTCTGGTCTCCATCAGCACCCTGGAGCTAATCCTTTGGTACAGCTCTCCATACCCAAAATGCACCAAGAGAGACCTGGTCTCCCAGGAGTGCTCTCACTCCTAAACTCACAGTCCACAGGTGAAACAATATTTTCTTGACCTAATCCAAAACACATAATAAGTGCAGAGTTATTATTCAAGAAATGTACAACATATTGCTTAAGACAAATACAAAACTAAAAGAGGAGAGATGCTGCACAGGGTATGACCTCTGAGAAGCAGGCGCAACTAACGATATGTGATCTCTTGCACTTGCTTGATGTTACAACTTTCCCTATTAGTCCAACAGAATTATTACCTGTTCTATGTGACAGGAACTATCATTGCCTTCTTATTTTCTCTGATGCTCATTATTTCCATCCACATAATATTTTAGCTCCAGAATATAAACACTGGATTCTTTCTCCAGACATTCTTTTTCATATCTATCATTCAAGGAATGGATAATATTTGGTGATACAAAAATTATTTTTCTCCTGGTACATGTTTCCTGATAGATTATTCATCTCATGTGTCAACCCTGAAGACATGCACAAGTAGCACTTAATGGACAGGGTAAGTTGCTGTATAAAAGTGTAGTAGGTAATAAAATAATAAAGAAGACATGCATTTGAGTGTGAGAAGGAGTGAATTAAAGGAATTGTAGGGAAAAGAGTAAGAGGTGGAAATTGTGTACTGTAGTCAAACATGAAATTCTCAAAAAAAACAAAAAAAAAGAATAACTTTTCTTTCTTACATGGGTTTTGAAATGTATTTTAAAGCTAACAAAAGCTCCACTGTTTTATTTCATTGCATGGATGTGGCCTCCTATTACTAAGTTAGTAAAACTGCATTGTTTTGGAAACTGAAATAAGTGGATAGATGGTGTGAAAGACTATTGAATCAAAAGGAGTTTCATTGGGATATAAAAACTAACATTGATTGGCATAGAGCATTTCAATCCACAGGAATGTGCACTGGTATATGTGAACTAGTAAAGACAGAAATATCCTGTGAGGAGTGGATATTCCAATGAGAGCAACAATGGTTTGGGAATTTTAGGGAAAATGATAAAGTTATACAGGAGATGAGAACTTCTGGAAGCAGTCTGGAATGCCTAAATAGCATACAGAATCATGTTAGGTAACTTCCTTCAAAATGCTTACTGAGTTCAATACAGATTTGCTTCCTTCAATAATACATCATGTAAAAGTTAGTGAGACATCAACTCTGGGCAGGAACTGTGCCAGAATCTGTCAGCAAAAAGCCTATAAGTTCATTCCATCACCATAAGTTGATGTTGCCTATGGAGATAGACATCAAGATGTGAATAGCATAGGTATTCTGTGAAAGGCCTGGTTTGTTTTAGGGCTGGCATCCTTTGATATGGACTCCAATCTGAGGAACCCATCAGGGCAGAAACCATTGTCAGGGTTTACTTTGTCTATAAAAGCCATCATGTTCATGCTTTGTTAAAGCAATTGTGTTTCTTCGGCTCTCTTCACTTCAAATTAGAGATGTCTTTATGTTTACTCTGGTTCTTTCTCCTAGGCTTACACAGCTCTTTCAGCAAATGCTGGACTAACTGTCAGAATCAAGGGACAAGGAACACAAAAGGCCAACTGGGAAAGCTGAAGTCAGTGCAAAGAAGAGAAAGACTTGTGTGGCCAGACACTGTGACACTCCAATGCTTTCATACCTTTGAATGAGTATTCAAAGTGTTTCGCTTTGGTAGCCTTGGACAGTGGAGCATGGATTGCAATGGCTCTAAGGCATTTCTGAGCACAGCTGGCCACTTGACTACTCATTGGGTCCAAATCAGTTTTCTAAATATAAGCAAAATAAAATATAGATTATGTTCAGTTATGATGGGTGAGCTTCATTGTGAGCAACTGCTTCTTCACATTGTGCTATCATGCTTTTTCAAAGAGAGTAAGCCATGCGTTCAAGGGGAACTTGATTTGTCTTCAAAGTAGTATAGAACAAATGACAAGAGATATACTTTTTGTCTTATTTAGGGTTATTATTGTGATTAAATACCATGCCTAAATTAGCTAGCGAAGGGCAGGGTTTATTTGACTAACATTTCCACATCACAATTTATTACCAAAGCAAATCAAGGCAGGAGCGTAAGCCAGTCAGGAACCTGGAAGCAGGACTTAATATAGAGGACACCAAGGAATGTTGTTTACAGGCTTACTATTCCTGGCTTGCTCTGCTTGATCTTTTTATAGAACCAAGGACCACTAGGTCAGAAATAGTACAACTGCTAATGTCCTAGACCCTGGCCCTTCTCTATGAGTTAAGAAAATGTTCTACATACTTGCCTATAGTTTGACATTATGGAGGCATTTTCTCAATTGAGGCTCCTTCAAGTCTGATGACTCTATCTTCTGACAACTTAACATAAAACTAACCAATACATTGCTATTATGACTATGAGATTTCTCATAGTGTATCTAATCCAACATTCTGTCTTGGTGAATCAGAAGAGGTTAAGTTAAATCTAGAATCTTGAATGGAGAAGGAAGATAAGCATTCTAAACATGGGTGACATTATAAAATTTAAACATTTAAATAGATAGTTTTATAACAAATTATTTTTATTAAGTATTTGATTTCAATTAATGTATTTAAGTCTTTACATACATTACCTTCAGAATCATGAATGTGGTAATAATGTCCTTAAACTCTTCTTTCTCCTGATAAGAGAGGTGTGTGAATATCTCAATCATGCATTCTCTCTGATGCTCAGTGAATATTGGGTATCTGACCCTCATTTTCACATATCTTCACAAATTTTTTTTCAGCAAGTTAAAAATATCTGTTTTCTGTAGAACCTAAAGTCATAGCATGACTACTCAGTTTATATAATGTTACTTGTATGTACATTTTCAGAGTTGACAATTTGTCACTGCAGAGCCAATTAATGTGTTTGTACCTGGAAAAGATCCCTTCCCCCAATCATAGCTTTCCTCCATTGCCTGGAGTTCTTTGTGCAGTGTTGAGGCCATGTGGACTTTGCCCTTTCTACTTCAGTATATCTACTACTGTTGTTATTCCAGCATTTGAACTTCTGATTTGCCTCCTGTTTCAAGAAATCTAATCTATTCCTATGCTACTAAAGGGTACTCTAGCATTCTTGTTTTCCACAATTGGTTCCATTTTGGAATCTTTACACTTAACACAATAGCATTTACAGAGTTGTGTGAGACATTGAAGGATGTCCCCCTTTCTTCTGCCTTCCTTCACTTTGGCAGCTGTGAATGTATCAAACCAATCTTTTATTCCTAGTTCCAGATTAATCCATTATCACAGTGTGGTTGGTCAATTGCAGGGAATCTGCAAGTAGTGTATAATAGTTGTTAATTTCCACAATTTAAAGGATTAATGAATATTATAACTTTGAAGAGTACTGTTTCATAAGGTATATCCTCACGAGTGAAGAGCCAGTGCTAATAGGTGAAGAACTATCTAAAGGAACTACAGTTCCTGAACTGAATAAAAAGTAGAAATGTACTGGCTGTCTGAGCACCAAAATACTCTTTCCCTGTTTATCTTTCTACTATGATGCAACTTGCAATCTTATGCTTGAAGGGCTATAGAGTTGCTCTACAGATATGTCCTTCTTGTCGTAATGAACAATATTTCTACAGACATGAAAAATAAACTATTCTTTCTTTTAATTATGTTGTCAGTTATATGAGCTAACAACAAGGAGAATAAATAATTCTACATTATAGGAGTAAGCAATAGACTTTCCTCATAGTGTATCTTATTTGGTATACAACACCTTCAAATACAATTAATATTATTTATTTTTTTTCACATTAAAATAAGATTTTTAACCATGAGTTGAGTGTTTTGGGGGCATCAGTGTGGAATAGGCTAATGTTTTATGTTGTGCTATTAGCAGAGCAATAGAAGCAGTTTAGTGGTTCTCTTAGTTAATTTTAATTTTTAGTTGTCAGTTTGACACAGCTTCAGTTGAAGAACTGCCTGTATCAGATAGTCTATGAACTTGTCTGTGAGGGATTGTCCTGATGTAGTCCAGGCCCCTGTGGTAGAAAAGTGGCCTGGGCACTTGAAGAAAGCCAGTCCTCCAAAGTCTGCAAACAAGCCAACAAACAACATTCCTCACTATGCAAGTTTTGAAGTTTTGAAAGGTGCAAGACTGAAGTAATTATGATGAGAAGCAATGGAAGCACTAAATTCCCTATGAAGAGGTCATTAATGAAAATGCAGACTCACAAGAAATGAGAGACCCCAAGTACCACACATGGATCTACAAAGGACAGCGGCAAGTGTGACATAGAGACAGCTTAAGCCTAGAAGACAGTGTTTCCTGAGGATCTGTGGGTGACAGAGATGAGACTGCTGAGATATTTGTATTCACAAGATTATGAATGAGTCAAAGATGTTAGACATTAAGCTACCAGGGCCTTCCTTTTTTATAAAAAAAAAAAAAACTTGTATATGCTTGATTTTATGCTTGGATTCTTCCAATTTGGAATTAGAAAGCATGTATTTTTTCTTTATATAAACCTATTATCTTTGAATGGTTACAACTAAAAGTGGTATGTTTGCTTATCAAGAATGCAAAAAGTGAAGTGTCTGAGTTAAGCTTGACAATTTTTCTCAGGCTGGTGCCATCTCATAGAGGAGCCTTCATGGAGGAATTGCCTATTAGACTGGGTGGAAACATCTATGGAAATTTTCTTCATAGAGGAGAGCTCAGATGCCTGTCACTGATACGATGACTATGTAGGTGATGCTGTTCTATAAGAAAACTAGGTAAACATGGGCCACTGAACTGGACAACAAATAGAATTCCTCATGGCTTTTGTTTCATGATATTGCTTGACTGTTTTATCATATCCAGGAAAAGAACCTAGAACAGTAGTATACAGCTATATTTTATTTCATTTAAAGAAAAAAAAAACAATCATTGATCGCATATAAGTATTTACTTCAAAACTAAAACATTTATAGCTCTCATAAGTAAAATAAGGCATTACTTTTTAGCTCTCTTTTTGTACATCCATTCTTATGTGGGGGTAGGGGAATACTCTTCATGGAACATTAAGGATGAGTACTCTTTCTGGTTCACTATGATATCTCTGAGTTCTTCTTCAAGCTTTGGTAATTAAAGTTCTCTCCTAAATAGACCAAGGCAGTGGTAGTGTAAGCTCACCATCCAGAAATAATCCTGACTAGCAGTATGTTTACTCCAAAAGCTCCTTATTGGATGATTAAATACTTTGTCAACGTAATCAAGTGTATATCATTCCAATAAATAGTTTTAAATCACAGATTCCAAGAATGAGAGGCCCTTAAGTGAGCTATTTCAGTGTTCATTCCCTATTTTTTAAGGCCTGTCTTTAAAATACTATATTTGAAGTATAGAGGTATCAAATGAGAATTACAAGAATTCAGTCTAAGAACAATTGTGGTAGTGTGACATTATTTGGGTTGGTGGTATTATTTAGAAGGATTTGGTCCTATAACCTTTGAGTATATGTGACCTTTTTGGTGGAAATGTATCAGTGAAGTTCTGAGGGTTTGAGGTTTCAGAAACTCAAACCAGACCCAGTGGCTTGCTCTCTTTTCCTGATGCCTGTTGATTATGTTATAGAACTCTGAGTGGACTGTGTGCCACCATTCTCCCTGGTAAAATGATAAAGGACTAAAACTTTGAATCTATAAGCCAGTCCCAACTAAATGATTTCTTTTATAGGAGATATTGTGCCAGATCCAGCATGCTGTGTAAAGGGAGGTGTGACATTGTTCCTGCCCGTGGAGCATTGCCAGGCCATTGATCTCATGACTCTCATGCTGTGCTGATAGATGCTTTTGCCCCAAAGTTGATCTGCTGTCTTTGCTACCCTACGTTCGATCTTTATTTTGGGGGGATATACTTTTCCCATTACTCAGAGCTAATCATGCCATTGTAAATGAAACAGATGCAGTTCTCAGGAATGAAAATGTAGATGTACAGGAGGCTGTGGAGGATGAGGAACAGGCCCTCCACTTGGCCTTCAGGGTCATGAGAAAGGGCCAAAAAAAGGCTTACATGAACCTTTTAGTAAGTGGTTCATTGCCAGACTTTGCCTTGAACTTAGAATCACGAGGAAGCATGTGAGCCCTCTGGTCCAATGACTGGTGCATTGATTAACCAGGATGAAGTTCGAGATGTCAAAGATACAGAGTTAGAGTGATCTCAAAAGGAAAGTGTATGGATAGAAAAATAGGAATTGGACTTCCGGTTTGGGACCGAGCCTAGAGCAGGTCGCAGGCAGCAGCTCCGTACCCAACCGCAGAAAACCAAGAAAAACAGGGACTCCCAGGAGCTTGAACTCACGCAGCATCCCAGGTAAGGAAATAGCAGCACTCACCCCAAACAGGGAGCAACAGGGACCCACTGGGACCCAGGAATTCGCTCCTGGCCTGGAGCGGGCTCCATCTGGTCTGGGCCCAAGCACTCGCGGATCCCGGGAGGCAGCTCTGCACCCAATCTCGCAGACTCCAGAGGAAGCGGGGCTCGCAGGACCTCTGTGCCAAGCAGGGTCTTGGGCTAGGAGGTGGCAGTGCTTGCCCCCGAACAGGGAGTGGCTAGGACCCACTGGGACCCAGGAGTTCACTCCAGGGCCCAGAGCGTGGGTTCCTTCCGGTCTGTGCCAGAGCAGATCCCGGGAGTCAGCTCTGCACCCAATCTCACAGAACCTAGAGGGAGCGGGGCTCTCAGTGGCTCAAGCTAGCTCAAGCAGTGTCTTAGGCTAGGAGGTGGCAGTGCTTGCCCCCAATCAGGGAGCAACTGGGACCCACTGGGACCCACTGGAACCCACTGGGACTCACTGGGATCCAGGAATCCGCTCCTGACCCAGAACCCCGGCCCCTTCCGGTTTCCACCTGAGCACGGAGCACATCTTGGGCCTCATCTCTAACTCAAGCAGCAAAACCCATCCCAAACAGTTCTGACACAACCTAGATAATAGGAAAGACAGGCCCCAGTCAGAGACAGCACTGATAACACAAAGGTGATCCAGATGGCGAAAGGCAAGCGCAAGAACACAAGCACCAGCAACCCAAGGTACTTGCCATTATCAGAACCTAGTTCTCCCACATTAGAAAGTCCTGAACTCCCCATATCACCAGGAAAACAAGAACCAGATCTAAAATCATTTCTAATGATGATGCTAGAGGACTACAAGAAGGAAGTAAATAACACTATCAAAAAACTTGAGGAGAACACAGGAAAACAGGATGAAGTCCTTAAAGAAACACAAAAATCCTTTAAAGAATTACAAGAAAACACAAACAAACAGATGAAGGAATTGAACAAAACCAAGCAGGACATAAAAATGGAAGTAGAAACAATAAAGAAATCACAAAGGGAGACTATCCTGGAGATAGAAAACCTAAAAAAGAAATCAGGAGTCATAGACACAAGCATCACCAACAGAATACAAGAGATAGAAGAAAGAATCTCAGGTGCAGAAGATACCTTAGAAAATATTGACACAACTATCAAAGAAAATGCAAAATGCAAAAAGTTGCTATCTCAAAATATCCAGGAAATCCAGGACGCAATGAGAAGACCAAACCTAAGGATAATAGGTATAGATGAGAGTGAAGATTCCCAACTTAAAGGGCCAGTAAATATCTTCAACAAAATTATTGAGGAAAACTTCCCTAACCTAAGGAATGAGATGCCCATAATCACACAAGAAGCCTACAGAACGCCAAGCAGACTAGATCAAAAAAGAAATACCTCCCGTCACATAATAATCAAGACTCAAAATGTACAAAACAAAGACAGAATTTTAAAAGCAGTAAGGGAAAAAGGCCAAATAACATATAAAGGCAAACCTATCAGAATTACACCTGACTTCTCACCAGATACTATAAAAGCCAGAAGATCCTGGACAAATATCATACAAACCCTAAGAGAACATAAATGCCAGCCCAAGCTACTTTACCCAGCAAAACTCTCAATTACCATAGACGGAGAAACTAAGATATTCCATGACAAAACTGAATTTACACAGTATCTTCCCACAAATCCAGCTTTACAAAGGATAATAGCAGGAAAGCTCCAATACAAGGAGGGCAATCATACCCCAGAAAGAGCAAGAAAATAATCCTTTTCCATCAAACCCAAAAGAAGATAACCACACAAACGATGTCTCCACTATTAGCAAAAATGACAGGAAGCAAGAACACCCTCTCCTTAATATCTCTTAACATCAATGGACTCAATTCCCCAATAAAAAGGCATAGGCTAACGGACTGGATACGCAAACAGGACCCAGCTTTTTGCTGCTTACAGGAAACCCACCTCAGTGACAAAGACAGACACTACCTTAGAGTAAAAGGTTGGAAAACAATTTTTCAAGCAAATGGCACTAAGAAACAAGCGGGAGTAGCCATTCTAATATCGAATAAAATCAACTTTCAACTTAAAACTATCAAAAAGGATAAGGAAGGGCATTTCATACTTGTCAAAGGAAAAGTCAACCAACATGAACTCTCAATTCTGAATATCTATGCGCCAAATACAAGAGCATCGAATTTCATAAAAGAAACCTTACTAAAGCTCAAAACACACATTGCACCTCACATAATAATAGTGGGAGACTTCAACACCCCACTCTCAGCAATGGATAAATCATGGAAACAGAAACTAAATAGAGATACAGTAAAACTAACAGAAGTTATGAACCAAATGGACTTAACAGATATCTATAGAACATTTCACCCTAAAGCAAAAGAATATACCTTTTTCTCAGCACCTCATGGTACCTTCTCCAAAATAGACCATATAATTGGGCACAAGACAGGCCTCAACAGATATAAGAAAATTGAAATAATTCCCTGCATCCTATCAGATCACCATGGTCTAAGGCTGGTCTTCAAAAATGACAAAGAGAATGGAAAGCCCACATTTACATGGAAACTGAACAACACCCTACTCCTTGATAATCAGGTAAGGGAAGAAATAAAGAAAGAAATTAAAAACTTTTTAGAATTTAATGAAAATGATGACACATCATACCAAAATTTATGGGATACAATGAAAGCAGTGCTAAGAGGAAAATTCATAGCTCTAAGTGCCTACAAAAAGAAACTGGAGGGAGCATACACTAACAGCTTGACAGAGCACCTGAAAGACCTAGAACAAAAAGAAGCTAATACACCCAAAAGGAGTAGAAGGCAGGAAATAATTAAACTCAGGGCTGAAATCAACCAAATTGAAACAAAAAGAACTATCCAAAGAATCAATAAAACCAGGAGCTGGTTCTTTGAGAAAATCAACAAGATAGATAAACCCTTAGCTAGACTAATCAGAGGGCAGAGAGACAGTATCCAAATTAATAAAATCAGAACTCAAAAGGGGGACATAACAACAGAAACTGAGGAAATTAAAAAAATCATCAGATCCTACTACAAAAGCCTATATTCAACAAAATTGGAAAATTTGGATGAAATGGACAATTTCCTAGACCAATACCAGTTGCCAATGTTAAATCAGGACCAGATAAACCATCTAAACAGTCCCATAACCCCAAAAGAAATAGAAGCAGTCATTAAAAGTCTCCCTACAAAGAAAAGCCCGGGACCAGACGGTTTTAGTGCAGAATTCTATCAGACCTTCAAGGAAGACCTAATCCCAATTCTTTTCAAACTATTCCACAAAATAGAAACAGAAGGTACACTACCCAACTCATTCTTTGAAGCCACAATTACACTCATACCTAAGCCACACAAAGACCCAACAAAGAAAGAGAACTTCAGGCCAATCTCCCTTATGAACATTGATGCAAAATTACTCAATAAAATTCTAGCGAACCGAATTCAAGAACACATCAAAACAATTATCCATCACGATCAAGTTGGCTTCATCCCAGGAATGCAGGGTTGGTTCAATATTCGGAAATCCATCAATGTAATCCATTATATAAACAAACTCAAAGAAAAAAACCACATGATCATCTCACTAGATGCTGAGAAAGCATTTGACAAAATTCAACACCCCTTCATGATAAAAGTCTTGGAAAGGTCAGGAATTCAAGGTCCATACCTAAACATAGTAAGAGCAATTTACAGCAAACCAGTAGCCAGCATTAAACTAAATGGTGAGAAACTTGAAGCAATCCCACTAAAATCAGGGACTAGGCAAGGCTGCCCACTCTCCCCCTACTTATTTAATATAGTATTGGAAGTCCTAGCCAGAGCAATTAGGCAACACAAGGAGGTCAAAGGGATACAAATTGGAAAGGAAGAAGTCAAAATCTCACTATTTGCAGATGATATGATAGTATACTTAAGTGACCCCAAAACTTCCACCAGAGAACTCCTAAACCTGATAAACAACTTTAGCAAAGTGGCTGGATATAAAATTAACTCAAGCAAATCAGTAGCCTTCCTCTACTCAAAAGATAAACTGGCTGAGAAAGAAATTATGGAAATGACACCCTTCAAAATAGTCACAGATAATATAAAATACCTTGGTGTGAACCTAACCAAGCAAGTAAAAGACCTGTATGACAAGAACTTCATTCCCCTGAAGAAAGAAATCGAAGCCGATCTCAGAAGATGGAAAGATCTCCCATGCTCATGGATTGGAAGGATTAATATAGTAAAAATGGCTATTTTGCCAAAAGCCATCTACAGATTTAATGCAATCCCCATCAAAATTCCCACTCAATTCTTCTCAGATACAGAAAGAGCAATCTTAAAATTTATTTGGAATAACAAAAAACCCAGGATTGCGAAAACTACTCTCAACAATAAAAGAACTTATGGTGGAATCACCATCCCCGACTTCAAGCTGTACTACAAAGCAATAG
>NW_021604688.1:7563557-7576949 GCF_004785775.1 Grammomys surdaster | reverse complement strand
GGGAGAGGGAGAGGGAGAGGGAGAGGGAGAGGGAGAGGGAGAGGGAGAGAGAATGTTAAGTTTTAATGAACTTGAAAATGTTTAAATCTTTCATAGACTCTACCTAGAAAATGTATATACTCTTCACCATGAGTTTAATATATATATACATGTCTTCACACATTATAAAATTCCATGTGGCATAACCTGAAATATTAAGTTTCCAGTATAAATGAAAATGCAATAATGTATTTTCTCTAATCATCACTGTATAGTAATGATAAGGACCAGTCGTCAGTAGCGAAGATGATATTACCTTTAAACTTCAAAACCATAAGTATAGAAACACAATTGTATCTAGACAAGAAAAAGTACCTGCCTACTTGCCAGAATAGAAAAGAACAAAGCTCTAATATAAATAAAAATGCATGAGGGGGTGTTGGGTTTTGTCAAAAGATTTTTTTAGAAAATGAAATGATCATGTGATATTTTTCTTCAATATGTTTACATGATAAATTATGTTGATGAATTTTCATATACTGAATCATCCCTATATCCTCAGGATGAAGCCAATTTGAACATGGTGAATGGTGTTTTTGATGTGTTTTTGGATTTGGATTGAGGGAATTCTATTGACTATTTTTGTATCTATGTTAATCAGAGAATTTGGTTTGAAATTCTCTTTCTTTGTAGAGCCTTGTATACTTTAGGTATCAGGGTGACTGTGACCTCATAAAATGAACTTGGCGGTATTGCTTTTGTTTCTATTTTGTGGAATAGTTTGAGTAGTATTAGTATTTGCTCTTGTTTGAAAATTTGTTAGACTTCTGCCCTAAAATCATCTGACCCTGTTTTTTTTGTTGTTATTGATTTTATTGTTGTTGTTGAGAGACTTTTAGTCTATTTCTTAAGGATCCTAGGACTGTTTAGATATTTTTCCTTACCTTGATTTAGCTTTCGTAAGTGGTATCTATCAAGAAAATGATCCATTTTATTTGTATTTTCCAACTTTATGGAGTACAGGCTTTTGAAGTAAGTCATAATGGTTGTTTTAAAATTCCCAGTTTCTGTTGTTAACTCTTTCATTTCTGATTTTATAAGTTTGGATTCTATCTCAGTGCCTTTTAGTTATTTTGGCTAGGGGTTTGTTTATCTAGTTGGTTTTCTTAAAGGAAGAATTCTTTGTTTTGTTGATTCTTTGTATTGATCTTTTTGTTTCTAATTGGTTGATTTCAGCTTTGATTTTGACTATTTCCTGCCAACTTCTCCTATCTGGTGTCACCTCTTCTTTTTTATTCTAGAGCTCTCAGGTGTGCTGATAAGTTATTTGTATGAGAATTCTCTAATTATTTTATGAAGGCATTTAGTGCTATGAACTTTCTTCTTAGCAGTGCTTTCATTGTGTCATATAACTTTGGGTATGATGTAACTTCATTATCATTGAATTCTAAAAAGTCTTTAATTTCTTTCTTTATTTCTTCCCTCACCAAGTAATTATTGAGTATAGAGTTGTTGAGTTTCTATGCTAATGCGGGTTTTCTGTTGTTCCTGTTGTTGTTGAAGTCCAGCCTTATTCCATGGTGATAGGAGATGATGCACGAGGTATTCAATCTTTTTGTATCTGTTGAGCTTTGCTTTGTGCCTGATTAGATATCAATTTTGGAGAAGGTTGTTCCAAGAAATGCTGAGAAGAATGTATATTCTTTTTGTGAGTGAAATGTTCTGTAGCTATCGTTAGATCATGAAAACATCTTTGACAAAATCCAACATTTCCTGTTAAATACCTTGGAGAGGTCAGGGATATGAGGCACATACATAAACATAATAAAAGCAATATACACTAAGACAATAACCAATATTAAATTAAATGGAGAAATTAAAGGTAAATCTATCTCACTGAAATCAGGGACAAGACAAGGCTCCCAACTCTTTCTCTATGTATTCAATATAGGACTTGAAGTTCTATCTAGAGAAATAAGACAACAAATGAATATTAAGGGAATATCAACTGGAAAAGAAGAAGTGAAAGTATAACTATTCCCAGATGATACGATAGCACACATAAGCAACCACAAAAATTCTACCATAGAACTCCTACAGCTGAAAAGCACCTTCAGCAAAGTGGCTGTTTATAAAATTAACTCAAAGAAGTTAGAAGTCCTCCTTTATTCAAATGATAAATGGAGTGAGAAAAAATTGGGGAAACAACACATTTCACAATAGCTACATGTAATATAAAATGTTTTGTAACTCCAACCCAGATAGTGTAAGAGCTGTATAACAAGAACTTTAAGTTCCTGAGGAAAGAAATTGAAGAAAACATCAGGAGATGGAAGATCTCCCATGATCATGGATGGGCATGATTATCATAGTGAAAATGGCTGTCTTACCAAAAGCAATATATAAGTTCAAAGCTATTCCCATCATTACAACACATTTTTTTATAGAACTTTAAAGAGCAATTCTCAACTTTATATGGAAACAAAGAAACCAGATTAGTTAAAATAATGCTGAACAATAAAAGAACTTCTGAAGGAATCACCATCCCTGATCTCAAGCTGTACTACCAAACAATATTGATTAAAAACTGCATGATGTTGATATAGGAACATACAGGTTAATCAATAGAATAGAATTGAAACCCAGAAGTAAATTGACATACCTAGGAACACTTGACTATTGACAAAGAAACCATACAATGGAAAAGAAAACCAGCATTTTCAACAATGGTGTCGTCTAACTTGATGTCTGCATGTAGAAGAATGCAAAGAGATCCATATTTACAACCACGCACAAACTCAAGTCCATGTGGATCAAAAACCTCAAACATAAATCTAGATACACTAAATCTAATAGAAGAGAAAATGAGAAAGAACCTTGAATGCAGGTACAAAAGACAATTTCCTGAATGGAACACCATTTGGATCAGGTTCGAAGATTGATAATTAACAAATGATACTTCTTGAAACTGAAGAATTCTATAAGGCAAAGGACATTATCAATAGGACAAACAGAAGTATACAGATTGGGAAAAGATCTTCACCAACACTACATCCCACATCAGGGTAATATCCAAAGTACATAAATATTTCAAGAAGTTAGATTCCAAGAAACCAAATAATCCACTTTTTAAAGTATAGAGCTAAACAGAGAATTCTCAGCAGAACAATCTTGAATGTTAGAGAAGCACTTAAAGAAATGTTAAAAGTCTTTAGTCATCAGGGAAAAACAATTTAAACAACCCTGAGGTTCCACCTCAAACCAATCATAATGGCTAAGATCAAAAACTCAAATGACAGTACATGCTGGTGAGGATGTGGAGAATGGGGATAACTCCTTCATTGCTTGTAGAACTGTGAACTTGTACAAGTACTCTATAAATCAATTTCTCAGTTGCTCAGAAAACTAGGAAATAATTCTACCTGAAAACCCAGCTATACCAGTGCTGGGCATGTACCCAAAAGATCCTCCACCCTATCCCAAATCACATACTCCATCATGTTCACAGCAGCTTTATTCATAATAACCCAAAACTGGAAGCAACACAGATGTCCCTCAACAGTAGATTAGATACAGAAAATATGGTTCATTTACACAGAGGAATGCTATTAAAAACAAGGATATCATGAAGTTTGCAGGAAAATATAAGAAACTAGAAAATATCATCCTGTATGAAGTTACTGAGAAGCAGAAGGATATCCACTTCTAAATAAAAATAGTCTCTTAAGTAGAGGATACTCATGATACATTTTATTCCATACTTTTGACTCTAGAGTTGTCCTGTCTAAAAGAAATGGAAGTAGAAAGATGGATCAGAGACTGAGAGACTAACCAACCAATAACTAGCTCTTTTTAAGACCCTTCCCATGGGGAAGTACCAATCCCTGACACTATTAGTGATATTCTATTATGCCTAGCATAACTGTCCTTCAAAATGCTTCACCCAACACCTGATTCAGACAAAGTAGACACCCACAATCATTGGAGGGAGCTTGAGGCCTCCTATCGAAAAGTTGGGGGAAAGACTAAAGGCTCTAAAGGGTATAGAAACTCCACAGAAAGCCAACAGAATCAAATAACATGCACCTTTTGGGTCTCTCAGAAACTAAACCACCTAAGATCATACACAGGCTAGACTGAGGACCCTGGCACATGTAGAGCAGATGTGCAGGCCAGTCTCTATTTGGGTCTCCCATCAACTTGATCAGGGGTTCTCCCTAAAGCTGTGGCCTGTCTGTGGAATCTATAAGCAAATAGATTGTCTTGTTTGGCGTCAGTGGAAGAGAATACCATAACCCTGAAAAGATTTGATTTGCTTGTGTTGCGGAATATCTAGGAGGCCTGTACTCTCTCAAAAGAAGGGAAAGTCTCTATGAGGAGGTATTGGGAGGGTGGGACAGTGATTGGGATGTAAAATGAATAAATAAATGGAGAAAACAAACAAACAAGTAAATAAAAGGATTCGTAAGTAGCCAAAATGAATAAAAAAAGAAAATAAAGAAAGGAAAAAATTAAAAAAGCAAAAGTTGGTGAAGTTTTAGCACAAAGGTCCCCATTCAATGCACCAGAGAAAACTATGGAAAGAATTTAGGAAAGGCACACCCCTGGATGAATGAGTACCATACAATCAAATTCTGAAGTAGAGAAGACATTTGAAGAATTAAGGAAAGTTGATATAATATTAAATGTAGTGAAAGCCAGTAATGGAGCAGAGAGTTGATGAATGTATTGTACAGTGAGGACAGTATCAGGTCATGTGAAGCTGAGACAATGCTTTCTTATAAAAATAAAGTCTCTAAATTTGTCTCAGTCTCAGCTCAATTCCTAGAGTAAACACTTTGCCCCTAAGAAGCACAGCTCTATTTACTCCAAACAGTACCTCTTGCTATAGAGTTTTCTTAGATTTGCCTATGCATTCACAACAAAAACTAGGAGAAAAGATTCAAGAGAAGGTAAGACTCATTATTCAGATATGTCGCCATCACAGGGTGCTTGTCCACTACTCATCTGCTCTTCTTCCCTTTTTTCTTTTTTTTTCCAATTTTTAATTGAAAAAGTCATTTACATAATAATTGGATCTTTATTCCTGGAGAGTCCCTTTGCTCTTGTAAAGTCTTCCTCTTCTGCAGCATTTAATACCCAGCTTGAAACATCAACGCTGATTGCAGTGGATAGACCATGATGTCACAAATGGGGGATTATGACTTCACAGGGGAAATAAGAGAGCATGACAGCTTCAGGAGCCTAAGATCTTTTATTTATAAGTATGCCTCTCTTAATCAAATGGGGAGTGAAATATCAAGCATATAAAAAATGACAGCAGAGTGGTAGCTAAATAAATGATCTTCAGAAATATCCTGGCAATGTCACTTTCTCTTTAGAGGATTCATGAGAAATGGTATAGATGGGGTATATTTGAGATGCCAAGTCTCCCTATACCTAGTCCTTGAAAAATATCCAGCCCTGGGGTAATTGCAATGGTAATCATGCCCAAGAACAAGCTCCAATAGTGTTTTCTACAGTGTGGACTAGGAGTGTAACTGACCTGCTGTGTTTTGTGTTCTTCATTCAGCCAGTGCCTTGCTAGGAATTACCTTCAATCCCTTAGCTTCTTTTATATGACACATGACAAAATCCAGCTTCGAACACAGGGAAAATCTTCCTAAGAATGAAATTTTTTGTTCCTTTCTCAAAATGTCATTTTGCTATAGTCAATCTAAATATCACATCAGATTTTAATAAGATAAAATTTGCAATTCAGGCAATAACCTTACAAGTTAAAACTTAATAATAGTAAATGAGAAATACTAAAATGTTACTATTAATTCAGCATCATGTGTGTTTTCATGGGTCACAATAAAATATATAGTTGTGCTTCCAATTATTGCCCTTCTGGGGTCAATCATATGCCTCAGGTTTGGCCAATTGGAGGAGGTGGTACATGTTTGTTGTATGAGTATACTTAACATGCCAGTCCATTTTCTCATTGAGTGATATATGTTTCTCAAAGTGCTGCTGGTAGAATAGAAATATCAGAATTGATTAGGTCTCCTCTTACAACCAGATATGCATAGGATTAGCAGAGGTCTGCCAGAGTTTGACATATTCAGAGACGGATGCTCACAGCTAAACATTGAACTGATCAAGGGGTTCCAAATGGAGAAGTTAAAGTAAAGACTGTAGGAGCTGAAAGGGTTTGCGTCCTCATGAGGAGAACAACAATACCAACCAACCAGAGCTCCTAGGGTCTAAACCACCAGCCTGGGAGAACTTAGGGAGGGATCCATGGCTCCAGCTGTATATGTAAGGGGGGATGGCATTGTTGGGCATAGGTGGGAGGGAACATCCTTGGTCCCATGAAGGCTGGATGTCGATTGTGGGGGAATTCGAGGGTGGGGAGGTGGGAGTGGGGTGGTAGGTAGGGGCACTTCCACAGAGAAGCAAGAGGAAGGGCAACAGGATAGGGGGTTCCTTGGTGGAGGGGGGGGAATGGGGTAAGGGGATAACATCTGAACTGTAAATAAAATATCCATAAAAAAAAAGAAACAAATGTCTCTATGACTAGGGGTGGCATCAAGGAACTTACATTTGTTAACAGCTTATTCCAGTAATACTTAAGCTTAAATTTTAAAACTGACCACTTAAGTTTTCATAGGATAATAGGAAAAACAAAGACAAAAACTAACAAACAAACTCACAAAAAGCCTTAATGCAAAAAAAAAGTCCTAGAGAGCTAGAAAATTAAATGTTAACTCACGGGACTGCCCCCACAAGGGAAACGTTTCCTGTACCAACTTGGCCAGTTGTGGATTTGCTTTCACATCTTTTCATCTAACTGACAATCTCATTTCTTTCTAAACCTGCAACTTTGTAAAAACAAAAACAAAATTCAAGGGTCTTTATTTATTCTTCATTATTACTTTTTCTGCAGTCTACTTTATGGGACTATCAATGCCATTCATAGTAAAATAGTATATCTGTGTCATTTTCCCCTGAAAACCTGGTTTTGTTAAAGTAGAGTACATAGCCACTACCAAAAAGACCATGTGTATTCTGCTTGATGAATTTTATGAGACAGAATACAATTATGTAGCCAATTCCTTCCAAATTAAATAGCATAATGTCAACACTCCAAAGTTGTTCTTCCACTCATGATACTCATGATGTAGAAGTCTTCTCATATACAAAAGTTTAGATATTATATATTTGTAATTTAAATTGGACTAAATTTATTGATTGAAATACATTATGTGAGTACATGATTACATCAAAATACAACCCATTATTAAGTATAATTAATGTATCCTAAATATATTCAATAATGGAAATTAGAAAGAGTTTTCAGAGTCATCAAATAAAGAGTTTAAGAAATGTAAATCCATAGTGAATACTATAAAACTGCTATACATGGTTTCACATGCTTAAAATCCTACCACCTAGGTCATCATATCAGAGAATCAGATATTCAAAGTCATCCTTGATTACAAGTAACTTTTAAGACAGTTGTACGTACATAAGATCTTTAACCAAATACCATCAATGAAACAAGCAAGGAAACAAACTTAAAACCCCAACCATCCAATCAAAGAAAAGTCCCAGTCAGCAGCATTGTCACCTGGAAAAAGACAAACTATTGATCTGTTTAAATTGTCGTTCAAAAATACAAAGTAGATTTCATGGTTCTATTTTGTGGGGTTTTGCTTTATTTTGTTTCATTTTGGTATATTTTTGACTTATCCATTTCTAGTTTGTTTTGACTTTGAGTTCTTTTGTTTGTTTTTTGAGAGAGAATAAATTAATGTGAAGTCAAGTGTGTAGGAAGTTGGGGATAATCTTCAAGGAGTTAGGGAAGGCAATATATGGTATAAATTATGGAAATTATTTTTAAGACAATAAAAATTAACCTCATATAAAAAATATAATCATATTTTTTCATGTTTATTCTATTTATTTTCTACTTTACTGCCCAGATACTTCCAAATTTGGCACATTGGAAATTTTCTATATTGGTACATGTATCTGTTTATAATAGTCTTGCTCAAATTAAATTTATTATTCTCAGTGTTCCCTTAATCTGGAAATTACAAGACATCTCATACTCATACAGTGGAGCTTTTGTACATCAATTTTGGGAAATTTTACATCTCCAAGAATCCCCCATGTTGTTTAAATAATCAACTATGTCAATTGCTTATCTGATCTCTGATCACATGCCTCACAAGGAATAACTTGATGTAGAAAAGTATTTCATTTTTTATTGGGTATTTTATTTATTTACATTTCATATGCCATCCCCTTTCCCCATTTCCCCTCCCTAGAAAATGCTTATCCCATCCCCCCTTCTCTTTTTTGCTTTTATACCATTTTAATTACATGCAAGTCTTAAGGTCAGTTCTAGGTTGAAGAACTGGCAATAAAATAGATGCAAAGGAAAGTATTTCTTTAATTCCATAGTTCAGAGCATACAGTCCATCATGAAGAGTAAAACATTATAGAGTCATTCTGGTGGGATGACTGAACAAGAAATATAAAACTTTGAGGCTGACTCAGAGTAACTGCTTCCTTTAGGAAAGATTCACCTCCTAAAAATAGACATAGTTCCATAATCTTTCAAAATTGTGCCATTAGCTGGACACCAAATGTTGAAACACCTGAGCACAAAGGTGTTCTAATTCTAATAAAATTCTAATAAAACAAACTTACATTGTAAAACCAAGGATGGAGACTTTTTTTTCAAGATTTACTCAGTGAAAAAACATCATATATATATATAACATGACACATGGAAAATCTAATTTATAATACTTAAACAAACAATTTTAGATATAAAATAATTTCATCTAATTTATTCTGCATATAGAATGAAATTCACAGTTTCTTGAAGATTGATAAGTGAGTATATATGTATATATATATATATATATATATATATATATATATATATATATCATATATGTGTTTGGGTCTGACTATCAAGGACTTTTCTGAATGATGTTAACTGTGATAGGAAAACCCACTGTAGTAAAATCGTACTGAAGTAGACGTTTCTGTTGTGTCATGTGACATAGACTCACATGGTATTTTGCTGAGGCAGACTCACATGAGGTTTTGCTGAATCATGACTCATGGGAGGAAAAGTGATTCTTGGAGAGAGTATAAACGGGACTCAAGAAACAGTGATGGGGCACTTGCATATCTAGCTGTGCAGCTTTTCTTTGGAATCTTGTCTTCACTGATCTTCATCTCATTGAGAGAGGCACAGTAGAGAATTTCTCAAGACTTTTTGGCCATCCTGGAAGTCCCTGCTGACTCATGCTGATTATGCAGCAGCCTAGCAGTTACTACTGGATTGTGCCACCATTGGTGATTCATGTTTAGTGATACTTTTGAACTCAGTTGTTGGAGTCTTGACACTACTCAACTGGACTGCTGGTGTCCTCACAAATGGAGGCTGGAATCTCTCCAAAGAACTACTTCTAAACAGGTACACATTTGTCCTATTTAGCATCCCCTACCTTTGGATGATGAGGCTACAAGAGAGGTCAAAGTGGTTGAGAACCTTTGCTAATGTAGAGTTATGAAAGTCTAAGCCTACATTGTACTATTGCATGGGTTGAGTTGCTGGATGGATGGAATTAAAAGGACAATGTGAGCTGAGCACCAACAATACTTTCTCTCTGCTTCCCACCTCTAGCTATTGTGTGTTTAGATTCCTCATGTCCTTGCCTCCACAACTCCCTACCATGATATCCTCTACACTCTAGCTTTGAGGCAAATTATGCCCTCCATTCATGAATTAATTTTGTCAGAAAAATGATAATGATAATTAATGCCATATTTGTTCCTTACTGTGTTAACAGTACACAAGGACACACACACATGTCCTGTATGTTGATGCATATGTGTTTATATATTCATTTTAAATACAGAAATATATTGTTGAATGTATATGCATATTAAAATAAAATGCAATTACTGATATCTGCACAATGGCACCAGACAAATTTTCCTAATATTCTAACTTATATCTCACAAAAAGAATCATGGCTCCCTGTATTTGAAACATATTATTTCTTTATTTTACTATAGTGTATA
This sequence comes from Grammomys surdaster, assembly GCF_004785775.1. Taxonomy (NCBI): domain Eukaryota; kingdom Metazoa; phylum Chordata; class Mammalia; order Rodentia; family Muridae; genus Grammomys; species Grammomys surdaster. Next base: position 7,566,875 of record NW_021604688.1, on the reverse strand, counting down.
CGTAAAGAAGTTTTAGAACTGGTAATGATACCCATTGAAGGATCAAACTACATACAATTGTGTTAGGTTCATCTTTGACTCACACCTCTTGGACCACTGTAATGAGATTAAGAAATACATCTGTAATACAATTATACCCATCATGGGATGTGTCACAAATATCCTTGATAATTTTTAAAGGTAAACTTGGCATATGATATAGTTTCTTTCTTTAAGAAATTTTTTTTCTCAATATTTTACCAGGCTTTGAAAAATGTATGGAGTCAGGTATCACCCACACTAAGGTCTAAAAAGAAATGGTTTTACTCCCCTAAAATCTCACCCTTAAATCCCCCTTTAAGTTAATCATTCTCAACTCTGAGAATTCCTTGAAAAATCCTCATTTTTTTTCTAACCCTCTTACTTCTTGCTTTTCACAAAACCATAGAACTTGAAGAATGGTGGCTTACCTGTTACTAGAACATAAATATTTTATTTTCTAGTATTTGTTTCTAACTTGTATTTCTTTTTCTCTTCTAACATTGCTACACTGTCAATCTGTCGTCATTCTCTAAACTCCCTGGCTACTGTACCTTCTTCTTTGTAATCATTCTTTCTAAAGTTAATACACCTAGGTCTCACATTATTCCATGAATTTATTTAATCAAAAAGTTCCCATAGGCCAATGCCGTATATAGAAATAGTCACCCATGCTGCAGAAGAGACAAATTTAAGCATTTATTCACTTTAAGAAGCCTGTCTTTCCTTTAACTTTATATACTGCGCTCACTTCCAAAGTTAACCAAGACAGCAGGTTTTTATATCTCTGTATTCAGCAACATAGTTTACCACGTTATTTCTAAAAGATGCTTTATCAAAAGAAACTGTTTTTGAGTTGGGTGTTTTCAGTTGGTTTAATTTATATTTATATTATATTTGTCACTGCTATACCCTATACCTTTTGGATGAATAAAACGTTTGCTCATATCTCTGTAAGAAATGCCATACTACAAGATTAACTGAAGTCCTTAAACTCTTATTTTAATGTTTGTTCATAACTTTTGGAAAAATTCAACATAGCTGTTTTTTTTCCATTTTTCTGTTCTATATCCTTGAAGGAATGCTATTAGACACTTATTAGACTAAATGATTTCTGTTTTATTAATTTACTAATCTTTTTTTATAGTCCAGATTTTATACCCTTTCCAGTCCACCCTCTTACTGCTCTATATCCCACATCTCCATCCCCACCACCATCCCCCCACCAGACCAGATCTCCCCACTCCCTAGGTCCCCAAGGCTCTCAAGGATTAGGTGTATTTTCTCTGATTGAGTCCAGACCTAGGAGTCTTCTGCTGTATATGTTTAGGGGGCGTAATATCAGCTGGTATATGCTGTCTGGTTGGTGGCTCAGTGTCTGACAGATCCCATGTGTCCATATTAGTTGAGGCTGCTGGTCTTCCTATGGGGTCACCCTCTTCCTCAGCTTCTTCCAGTTTTTCCCTAATTCAATGAAGGGGTCACTCACTAGCTTCTGTCTATTGGTTTGGTGTAAATATAGGCATCTGGCTTTTTCAGCTGCTTGTTGGGCCTTTTAGGGGGCAGTCATGATAGGCCCTTAAGCACATCATAACATCAGTAATATTATCAGGCCTTGGGGCCTCCCCCCCCCCCCCCGAGCTGGATCTCAATTTGGGCCTGTCACTGGACCTCCTTTTCCTCCGGCTCTTCTTCATTTTTGTTCCTGTAGTTCTTTCAGACAGGGACAATTCTGGATCAGTTTTTGACAGTGGGATGCCAATGCCATCCCTCTACTTGATGCCCTGTCTGTTTACTGAAGGTGGACTATACAAGTTTCCTCTCCCCACTGTAGGGCATTTCATCTAAGATCCCTTCCTTGAGTACTGAGAGTCTCTCACCTCCCAGGTTTCTGGTACATTCTAGAGGGTTCTTCCCACCTCCTACCTCTGAGGTGGCCTAGTTTGAAACTTGAATGGCTGAGAAACATTTAAAGAAATGTTCAAGTCCTTAATCATCAGGGAAATGCAAATCAAAATGACCCTGAGATTCCACTTTACACCAATCAGAATGACTAAGATAAAAAACTCAGGTGACAGGACCTGTTGGGGAGGATGTGGAGAGAGAGGAACACTCCTCCATTGCTGATGGGATTGCCAATTACTAAAACCACTCAGGAAATCAATCTGGAAGTTCCTCAGAAAATTGAAAATAGATCGACTGAAAGACAGATCTATACCACACTTGGGCATATATCCAAAAGGTATCCCACCATGCGACAGGAGCACATGTTCCACAATATTCATAGCATCTTTATTTGTGATAGCTAGAAATAACCCAGATGTCCCACAACAGAAGAATGGATAGAGAGAATGTGATTCATTTATACAACGGAATACTACTCAGTTATTAAAAATGATGACATTATGAATTTTGCAGGCAAGTAGATGGAAATAGAAAATATCATACTGAGTGAAGTAACTCAGACTCAAAAAGATATGCATGGTATGTACTCACTAATAAGTGGATATTAGCCAAAAACGTACAGAATTTCCAGGATACAATACACAGAACTCCAGAAGGCTAACAAGCCAAAGGGCCCAAGTGAGGATGCTTCAATCCCACTTGGGAGGGAGAATAAAACAATCACAATCACAGAGGTGGGGAGGGAGGGACCTAGGTGGGAAAGATGACAGGGAGGGAAAGAGGGGAACATGATCCGGTATTGGAGAGCAGAACAGGACTGAAGCCCTGAATGTCAGCATAAAGAATTGAAACTAAATGATTTCTAAAACTTCTAACTTCAATACTTGTATTTGAAATTTGACTTAAATTTATTATTCATTGTTGACTTTAATTATTTTGTGACTTTTCAACATGAATAACATATTTTTGTTATTTCTATTATTCCCCTGCATGTTCAAACTACTGTGTGATCCCCAACAATAACCTCATATCCTTCAGTTAGTTTTAGAGTATTTCATATGTCCTATCCATATGTGTGTGTGCATACACATGACTGGATACATGTGTATGCATTGTTTGTGTGTATGTGTGTGTATGCATGTGTGTATTTGTGCCTAGCCCATTTACTGTTGCTGTAGGTATGTACATATGTTTAGGGCTGACTAATTGGATCACATCTTTATTTTTATCTTTGTCTTTCCAATATACTTTTACACTGTCTTTTGGTCTTGATGCACTGTTCAGTGGTACCATAATACTGATGTTAAAGAATGATTTTATGTTTCTATTTTGAATATTGATTGATACAATTCCTATTGATAAACACACACACATACACACACATACACACACACA
>NW_021604688.1:7531573-7563457 GCF_004785775.1 Grammomys surdaster | reverse complement strand
CACACACACATACATATATATATATATATATATATATATATATATATATATATATATATATACTACTCAACTGGACTGCTGGTATCCTCACAAATGGAGACTGGAATCTCCCCGAAGAACTACTTATACAAAGTTCTATATGTATGTCATTTCTACTCTTTTTTTCTCTTAAAATTCCACCTGTTTCACTGTCACCCCTCTTAAATGCATACCCTCTTCTTTCTATTATTCTATATTTTATGCCCTTAGATAAATTTATGTTTTTCAGCCTCCCCTATCAAACAAGTTTCTTTTTGAATCACAGGAAAGCTATCACAAAAATCCACAACAGGCCAAATTACAGAGTCCCAAATCCAATTAACACATCTATAACAGAACTCCCAAATTGAATGTTGAGGGAACATTTCAAAGTGGGGACATAAATATTTGTAAGATCCAGAAAACCAACGCATCTATGGAAATAATGCATCCAGAGACAGCAAAGAAGAAGGCCCATGAAACCTTAAAATATGGTTGCCTAACCAATATTAATCTAAGGACAATAATAGTCTACATGTTAAACTAGTTGGGAGAAATTTCCCATGGCGCTACCCATAGCTAAAGATCTATAGTTAATTAATGGTTCCTAAGAAAAGAAGAATTGGTCTTTTTTCAGTGAAAACCCCCACATCAAAAGGTTTTCAATTCCAAGTTTCGGTATTTATCTTGCATTGTTTTTCTAGGTCTTTGAATATATTGTATTGCCTGATACTTGTTCTAGTTTATCTATTCAGATTGTGCTTGTTATTTTTCTTTTTTTTTCCTTCTCATATTCAACCTGTATTTTAAAGTTATTCTTTAATCTTTTTTTACAGTCCAGACTTTATCATCCTCCAGCTCCACTCAATGACTGATACACATCCCACATCTCCTAGCCTCATCTCCAAAAGAATGTCCCCACCCACCCCCACTCTACCAGATCTCCCCACTACCTGGGGCTCCAAGTCTCTCAAGGGTTAGGTGCATCTTCTCTGACTGAGTCCAGATTCAGTAGTACTCTGCCATATATGTGTTGGGGGCCTCATATAATCTGGTGTATGCTACCTGGTTGATGGCTCAGTGTCTGAGAGATCCCAGGGGTCCAGGTTAGTTGAGATGGCTGGTCTTCCTATGGGGTCGCCCTCTTCCTCAGCTTCTTCCAGCTTTTTCTCATTTCAACCAGTTTCTGTCCACTTCCCTTTTCTTTTTAAAACTAGTTCTTTTGATATTATAATTACATAATTTTCCTTCTTCTCTCTTGTTCCTGCTCCCTTCAAATCCTTCTGGTTATGGAAGAACCCTTGTATCTCTCAAATTTATGTCCTCCACTTTTTAAATTGTTACACACACACACACACACACTTACAATTATATATTCCTAAATGCATAGCTATAACCTGCTCATTATGAATGACATCATTAACACATAGATTTCATAGATGGACATTTGGTATTGGATAGCTGATTGATATGCTCTACTATGGGGAGATTATTTCTCCCACTTTCAGTATTCCTTAGTTGCCTGTTTCTACCCTTGAGGACTCCTGAGCTTTCCCCATCCATGTTGACATATCCGTTAGTGTCATTCTTATTTAAGTCATGTTTAGATATCCAAGTTGGTGAAATTTTTTAAGTGTAATGTCTGATATTTCTAAGCCATCCAGGCTTAATGGATCATTTTCCTGCTCCTCCAGTCATTAAAATATTTCCACACTTTCTTTTAAAATTATCTATGTCTCAGGTGTAGGAGTAGTGTTGTAAATGTATCAGCTGAGACTGTGCTCTACAATACTGTACCCTTGATTGTGCTTTTGGTAATGTTTTCTGTCTGTTACAAAGAGATGGCAAGATATGCCACCTTATATTTTTGGTTGACAATCCCTGTCATTTACTGGATCTATTGAGTCAAAAGTGTGTTAATATGGACAGGCACTGGGCTGAGGGTGATATTTATTATTGATATTAAGGAGCTCTATACATTGTTGTCTTCACCTGATGACATCAATTCATTTCACTACCTGATTTGTGGACTTCTTGTATTCGTTCTCAGTGAATACCTGTATTTTCCATGCTCCTAGATGGACTGTAGATGGAATTTTTACCTGATGCTTCCTAGACAGAGAATCATTGAATAAGCATGTTATTTCACATTATGTTTAAGCCTTCCTTTAGGCAGCCATTCAGAGCCTGTTTTGTGGGATGTGATACTCAATTCCACTCTTAAGTGCAGTAAGTCTTGAATTTGTTCTCAGCAATCCACAAAGGCAAATGTTTTATTCCCTTTCCTTCAATGGCTTCTCCAGTGGCATGATGCTATAATTATATTGTCTCCCTCCCTACAAAGCATTTTTTCTGATCAATAGTAGATGTGGTGGATTCTTAAGGATCTTTCTTTCCCCATTCTATTCTTTAAGTACAGCTTCTGTGAAATCGCAGCAACATCCTAAGGCTACAGAAGACCCATCAGCTTTTAGAGCTTTTGTTTCCTGCAGATAACATATCAAATACATTGTGTATAGTTGCACTAGTTATATTTCTATCCTTTCAATGACGTCTTCTATCTGGCTCCACTTGTGTTCTCTGACTTCTCACCTTGATAGTCTTTAGGGTGCACATTGTACTTTTCTTCCTATGGAGGATGAGAAATACATACAGAAAAATCTCAGTGAGAAGCCTTAATATCTAGTCATGTTTTCCCATGGCTTACTTTAGTGTGCTTAAACAACAAAATTTGGTGGTATTCTTGGCTAATGACTTTATCCCTAGGATGCAGAGAAGAGTCTTGTCAGAGTCTTGGCATTATGTAGCTTCTTTCCTTCTACGGATAATATGAGGTCATTTTCAAGACAATTACCAATCTTTTCAACAGAAATCTGTATGTGTTCTGAAGTGAAATGCTGTAGTACTGTGTGAACTCCAGTATGTCCATAACACCCATTGGCCTCACATCTCACAGTAGCTTGTATTCAACTTTTAGCTATTTTTCCCAAGTCTTTACATAATAAGATTCCTGGATATCATGACATTGGGTGAATTCTAACACAGCTGACCAATTCTAAGAACTGGTATCTATTTTCAAGTGCTTTTCTCTGTCTCATTTCATTATTTGATTAGTCTAACCCTCAGTTCTTTAATGTTCTCAATAGATCATTAACTTCCAGTTTGTCCAGGATTTCTCTGGTTCTGGTTACAAAGGTAAAGATGCTGCTTTTTATAGATTATCTGTCTTTGAGAAAAGCCTCTGAGATTTTACTTTTACTTTAATTAAATAAAAATTCCTGCTGCTCACCACCAAAAAATCACTTAAAGGTTTGTGTGGTTATGATTAGACCTTGAATATTGACTTTTTAAAGAACAAACTTGATATTTTTGTTGTTTCTGCCAGGTAATTTTTGTTGTTATTTTATTTCATGGCCCTAATTACAAAATTCATTATAAAAGCATGAGCTCTTGGCTCCAGTGAACTTTGACAGATGGACAATGAAGTGGGGGAAGGAAAACAGAAGCTTAAAATAGTCCCTAAAATACGAAAACTTACACGTATTTGAGAACTAATTTCAGCAAAAATTCTTACTGTTAACCTTTCCACCAAAATATATAATATCCAAGGAAAGAACCACTTCAAAAGAGACATAGATATTGAAAGTGCATTACTGTATGTAGGACAATTTCTAAATATGTGAACCAATTTGTGGTTGGTTTCACACAAATGCTAATCCTGGAATAGACAGATTTTAACCACCAATAATTAAGCAGGAACAGAAGCAACAGAGACAAGAATAATATAATTTGGTTTCTGGTACAAACCCACTCATTTGAGAAGTAAATCCAAAGCTAGATAGAACAAATGCAAGATTTAAGTACTAAGGGGCAAGTGAGGGTTTCAGAAATATAACTGGGTGAATAGTTGAAGAAGCTTACAGAAGCTTTTCTGCAAGCATCTGTGGTGACTGCTTAAGATACTTGATTTGTATTGTCTTATTATATACATAGCATAAAGCTCAATATGTAGATAAAGCTAACCTTGAACACAGAAACACTGTCTATCTCTGCCTTCTGAGTGGTGGGAATAAAGGAGTGAACTATTATGCTAAGCTTCCTGTTTTCATTTTATGATTGAAAAAATTATTTATGTACAATATATTCGGATCACAGCTTTCTCCCAGATTGTTCAACCTTCCCATGTACCCAACTTCACACCTTCTCTCACTTTCTTTATAATACAAACAGGAAAATAAAACAAATAAATAATACATAATATTTAAAGTAATAAACACATAACACAAAAATCATACATAAAGACTTAAAATTGGAAACAATAAGTAAAATAGCAGTATAATTTAAAAAAAATTCCCCAAAACAATAAGAAACAGACAAACCAACAAACAAATCTTCAAAACACCTAGAAATTTGTTTTGTGCTATGCATCTACTCTTATGACCTGATTTTGATCATTCTTAATTAGAAGAGGAAATAAAATTTAGGCAATGGGCAAAGTTATTGCAAATTCTGATCTCTAACCAAAAATTTATTGTAATGGATACTTTATGGTTAAAGAAAAATTTGATTTCTCCAATGGAATGTCACTGAGTATATCTCCCATACTACCAGACAGGTACCATGACTAGGAGTTGATGGCAAACACAAAACCGTAAAAAACAAAAACTCTTTTTTGCATGTTATACATGCCTTTGTTTCATTTTGGTTTTGGTTTGATTTAGAGTTTATTCATTTGTTTGTTTTGATTTTGTTTGATTTTTATCTTATTTATACTTTTTAAAAACTTTTTTGAGCAAAAAACATGAAGTTGGTAAATTAGGAAAGTGGAGAGTTATTGAAAGGTATCGGAGAGAAAAAAACATAGTCAAAATACATTGTATGAAAAATTTAATATAACAGTAAATGAAAATTTTGAAAAGCAATCCACAGACCTACTCATCCATAAACCTGGTGCACTATAGCAATGACTTGGCCAGCCAGTGTATTCTCAATGGAGGTAGCCACCAGCTGTCTACTTGGACTTAATACAATCTCAATAGGAGGAGATTTGTATCTGCTCTTCAAACCTAGAAAACTACCGCTGTCTGGAGAGGTAAAATTCCATAAAAAGATAGAAACTGACTCCTACTTTTTAAAGAACAAAATTTCTGTTTTAAAGGTATTTTTCTTATACCCACAAATACATCTAACTCTCACCTCTCATCAAAAAATTGTCCTTTTTCAGTAGATGGATACTACTACAGAGATCTACAACTAACTAAAACATCACCCACAAGTGATATATCTATAACATAACCCCCTTACAAGCATGGCTTGGCAAAATCATGGAACAGTAGGCAAAGAGACTGTAAGAGCCAGAAGACATGGATATTTGCCTCTATTTATTGTCTTCTACACATAATAGGGAATCTAGAGACAAGACACATCAACAACAGATTTTTCTAAAAAGACCCGTGCAATAATATCATCATTTGACATACCAATGTGATCAGAAACAAGTTATAATTCCCAACTCTTAAATAAAGAGATACATGCAAATAATCGATACTAAGGCAATCATAATCATGTTTTTCTATTAGTGAGTTTCCTAGTTGGTTATCTAATCCCTAGTGTTTAGATCTAAACACATGTATATTATGGTAACACTAAATGAACCTTATAAACCTTGTGGTGGTTTTAATAGGTATGGCCCCATAGACTCATGTGTTTGAGTGCTTAGCCCATAAGAAGCAGCACTATTAGGAGTTATAGCCTTATTGGAATAGTTGTGGCCTTGTTGGTGGAAGTATGTCACTCTGGGGACAGGGTTAGAGTCCCTATGTTCAAGCTCCTCTCAGTGTCCTCTTCTTCTCCAGTACCAAGTATGGCTACATGCCAACATGCTTCCCACATTGACGATAATGAAGTAAGCCTCTGAAATTATAAGTCAGCCCCAATTTAATGTTTTCCTTTGTAAGAGTTGCCTTGGTTATGATGTCTCCTCACAGCAATGGAAACTCTAGGACAGACATAGTTAGACACAAATACACAAGATACACATTGACACAAAGAAAGACACACACACACACTCACATGACATCTTAAAAAAAAACAAATTGCCTTTACATTCAAATTGTAAAAATTTTTGAATTATAATCAATGCAAATTAAATGTATTTATTTCAAAATATAGCAAATTATACTTTTAAAATGACTTGTACTTATAAATCCAGTTAAAATATATCAGGATTTTCAGTTTAAAACATAATCGTATTTTCAAACTTTCTAATTTGTCACACTTACCGTATACCTGCTAGATTGTAAAGGTTTTTGTTTGTTTTTTGTTTTTTTGTTTTGTTTTATATTTAGTGTTCAATATAATTTTTCTCAGTTAAACATATAGCTCAAAGAATGAAAAGGAGCAATGTGTGTTCCATCTTCCACTTCAGTGGGCATTTGGAAAGATTCTTTTCTAGTTGGAAATACAGAGGACTACTAGCAAGTGCATATTACAATATGAAAGAAGCTTTCCCAGGGCCTTGAATGCAAGAAAGAAAGAGAAGCCCTTGTAAGGAAGATTGTAGGGTCTCCGTCCACTTTCCCATGATGACCTCAAATTGAGTGTGTCTGTGTGCACTGAATAGCTTGTCTTTACAAGATGGGAGAGTGGGGAATGTAACCCACACACTATCTCCCACCCTTTTAATAAAAGTTACTTGTTACTTTTGAAATCACATAACAGAATTTAGAGCTTAAGAGAATTGATTTTCAAAGCTATGTGCCTTTATCCTTTGTGAGACCCAATAAAATGCTTTCACATAGTAAAATCACACATTTCAAAACACCAACTGCAACATCAAATTGCATATTTTTACTGCATCTCTACATGAACTACATTGTGTATTAATGAAAAAATCTCCAGATATGGTGCTGAAGGAACTGTGCAAATGCTTTGTTGAGTCTGCTAGATTTGATGAGGTCCTTAATGAAAACTACAGCTTGTGTAGTGCCTGTGGTCCCAGGCCATTTTGTACATTACATTTTAAAATATAATAATTCATGATGAGATTTCCATTGACTCATTATAGAGAACAGGGCCTTATTAAGTGATATAACTTGTTGGTTTATGTGTTACTGAATTCACACTAAACATCAGAACTAGATCAATCTGTTTCTCGGTTGAATTAGTTTTCTTGTGGGCACCACCAGCATGCATTCAAGAACAACTTCTCAGAAACAAATTTATTTCCCTGAAAATGATGGTCTTTATTGGCAACATCTAGTTCTTTTAATTTTACAGTTGATTTCCCAGCTCTGATCTCTGTTTTCATGAAGCATGAGCAAAGTCCTAGAACAGTTGAATGTGCTTACCGTGTAGTTTATAAATTAGGTGCTTCTTCAAGTTGCCAAAAGACATAGAATAAAATGCCATTTGCAGTAACTCGCTCCTCCTTCTCCCAACTCTTTCGAAAGAGGACAATTATTTTGTCCTGCATGTATAGCTTTGTATTAGACTCTAATTGCTACTGAGAGAGAGAAAGAGAGAGCAAGAGGGAGAGAGAGAGAGACAGGGAGACAGAGAGACAGAGAGAAACAGAGAGAGAGAGAGAGAGACAGAGAGACAGAGAGAGACAGAGAGAGACAAAGACAAAGAGACAGAGACAGAGAGAGACAGAAAGACAGAGAAACAGACAGAGGGGTGAGGAAAGGAGAGAGAGAAGCTACTTGAACCATTAATTTATTGCTCGTTACACACATATCATGTAAATTCCTTAAGTAATTGAATTACCAATATATAAAAGAAATAAACAAACTACATATATTGCACCTGTGCAGAACCCACGGGTATGTGGAAGTTTAGACCAATGTAATACAGATATACATTTTGAAAATTCAGAGCATGTGGTACCTCTGTCAGGAACCATTGGATTTTTTGGGTTCTTTTTTCTGATCTTACCCGTCCATTTACTACTGATGTAATTTAGCTGGTATTTGTTACAAAGGCAACATGGCTCTTTGGGGCACCTTCTGCTGCATTAGATGGAGAGAAACAACACAGCTGTATTTTAAATGACTCTACCAGCTATGCCCAGAAAAGGAGGATCTGCCCGAGAGGGACTGCCATTAGTGGGTAAGTGAGAAGTGGCAAGCTCTGTCTCTCTAAGGGTCTTTTAGTGTCCACTCTACTAGCTTGCATTACATTGCCTGAATCCATTAAGACAGAAATGTTACCCTCATGAAATGTTTTTGTGACTAAAGAGGACACTCAAAGCTTTCATCAGTAACAGAACATCCAGTCTGACAAAACAGAATGACATAGGGTGCTCTTCTCCCATTGTTGGCTGCTGAGCAAATATACCTTAAAGGAAAGACATGGCATACCCTCATTAAATTGCCATTGGTTGATGTATCTGTGCTCCAATGTAAATAATAATTCTCAACATATTTAATGTAAGTATTTATGTCACATGAACTCTTATCTTTACTCTGTAGATGCCTGATCTACAATAGCTCAGCTAATGCCTTTAGGTTGTGGAGATAACTGTCATCTTATTTCAGATTGACCATGGGTCCTGATATTGTTAGTGTCTTTGGAAGGAAAAAATGATCTTATCTGTCTTCAAAATACAGGCTGAGTCTGCTTTGTGATGTCTGCTCCCTTCTGGCTTGGTAATATGCATAAATGGACTCTCAAAGATTTTGTAGCTTGAGATACAAAACAAGGTAGCCAGATTATGCTGTTGATATGAGTATGTCTTTAAAAGTGACTAACATCAAGAAAAATGACCCCTCAAGTTGTTTGATTTCCACAGACATGAAATTGGGAAAAAAGGAAAGCTGGAAGTGTGTAAAATTAAACTAGATCTTAGAGTTTTTCTGTTCCAACTAGCTACGTAGAAAATTAGAAGAAACATGTGGCTCAAAGAATAGAATGGGTGACACTGAGCTTCATATTTTATAATTATATAATATGCATATACATATACAATGTGTTCATGCATACACTTATAATGTATCTTATAATATCTCTTGTTTAAGAATTATGATAATTCTTTTTAAATGTTTTTAAATGCTAATGTTTATTTTATTTAAAATGCTAATTATCTTTAAATCACTATTTACTATTTATTCTATCTTTTTATTTTAACTAAGACACTAACGTGGAAAGACTGAATTGTTTACCATTAAACCACCATGCGTGATACATCCCTTTGTATAATAATGTCTCCACAACCCTTTGCACAACATCATATCCTCTTTTTGCCTCTTTTCAGAGGCCCCAGGTTCCTGTCAGGTGTCACACTCTTAATACTTACCCTACTTTCTGTACCCTGATTCTCCATTGGTCTGTTGCTTCACCCAGCCTCATGTACACAGGAACTCAAATTCACAATCACAGACTCTTGCATGAAAAGACGAAAAGCTCTAAAGTCAGTCTAATTTTTTATATAAAGTCTCCTTTCTCAGGCTAAAATGCTTAGCAAAGACAGTTTCTGTCTCATTTCTAATCACAAATTTGCTTCCTTAAATTGGTCAACAATAAACATCCTCCACATATGTGTATTAAGAAAAGAAGTGCTGAAGTTGGTTAAAAGGGTTGCAAAATGGGATTCTATATATCAGATGTAAGCTCAAATGATGCTTCCTGTGACCAAGTGATAGCTTTACTATTCCATGTCAAGTCACACTGGGGCATCAGGGAATCATATACTCTCAATGCAAAGGTCTTAAAAGACTTAATTTCATTGAAGATTTTCTATCAATCTCATGTCCACAAGCAAACAAGACTGAAAAGTTTCTGATTTGGGAGCTGAGAAGGTAGTTCAACAAGTAAAGTGTTTCTCTCTAGCAATCATGAGAGCTGAGCTTCATCCCTAAAAACCCATAAAAAGGCCAAGATGCTATGATCCCAGTACTGGGGAGGAGGAAGCAGGGAGATGCCTGCAGACTCTGGTTCTGTGAGAGCGCTTTTCTCAAAAGATAAAACATGCACACATACACAGGTACTCACACAGAGTGAGAAGCAAAGAAAGAAAAAGACAGATTCATATACATCTTAGATTTGAAGTTTCTGTATGTTTTCTCTGTTGATAGTATAATCCAAAAATTTACAACAGAACAGTTTCTATATGTTGTATATTGAATACTGTTGAAAAACTCTGTACAATATAATTTATTTGAGCCAACTTATATTCCTTGAGACAGTCAGATGCTCTCCACCCTGTTACCACCCTAATACCGCCTGATCATAAAACCTGTCTTTTATTAGAAAATGTGTTGGTCCTTTTGTGATAAAATGATGTTTCCCATATCATCATAGACTTCTGTTTTCATTCTTCATAGCAGTGATGAATCCTCTTAATGGGACAGAATCATATTTGTGATATGAGGGCAATGCATCTAAGATAATACATTAGTTCAGCAGTGAGGTGTTCATCTCAGTACCACCACTGTTAACGATTATGCACTACACAGATTAACTGTATACCCAGCTATTATTTAATGTCACTATTTTTAATACTTCATTTATTTTGCTTTCATAGTATGTGGGCTCTTCAAAAGTTATACTCATAAAATATAAGAGTGCTCTTTTCAAAACTGTGGTCTCTTTGAATGTACAGGACCATAAACTCAGTGGTTCAATTTGTATGTTCTAAAATTCAGCTTCTTCATCTCTGTTATTGCAAGAATCATTCTGGTCTGTACTCCCTGATGTCTATGATAAAATAAATGCCTACCTAGTAGTTATCAGCCTGCTCTCCTCCTTTTCTCATCTACTCATTCTTTAATTTCCTCATTTCAGTCAGACACTACTTTGGGATCTGAGATAGAACTTCATGTAATGTGTTTCTGAAGATTGTAGAAATCAGAGAAGTAGGTGCATGCTGCCTGAGGGGTCATCTTGCAGACTCTTTCCTTGCTTGGTTGGATCATTTACTAGTGGAACTCCTGTGTCTCACAGGTTTCTGATATTTCAGCTTAGAGGATGGTTTTATGTCTCTCTACCTTTTGTTCATGATACGTTTTGTTAAACCAGAATAAATAACTCTTATCTTCCCTTGCTTCAGTAACTTCCTCTCTGAGCACTAAAAGAAATTCTTCTGCTTTGTGAGCTTTATCAGTAAAGCATGGGGGCACCCTTCTTTGCCAACTTCGGTGGGTCCAAAGTCACTGTCACTTTCTGTAGTCACTCTCTGTTGATCCTTTGTCTTAGCTAGTTGCTCTGTGTCTAAAACCACAAAAGCAATGAGAGTGCAAGTGTAACACTTTTTCCTTTGTTCACATATAATGCTACCATTACATTATGGAACCAGGTTTTACATTTTACTTTAAATCCTAAGCAATTGAAATGTTCATAAGAAGGTACCTTCCAAGCCAGTGAAAAGGTTCAGCAAGTAGGTGCTTCCTCATTCCTGTTAATCTAAGTTTAATCCCTGTAATCCATGCAAAGAAAAGGTAGACACATCTATAAACTACCATTCGACATTCATATATATTCTGGGAACATAAAGCCTTTACAATCATACGTGCATGTACAGACACACACATGCACACACACATGCACACATGCGTGTGTGCACAAACTCACTCATGGACCACACACACCAAATAAATAAATAAATAAATAAATAAATAAATAATACATAATTTACATGTTTCTTTGATTATAAATAGGTGACATTTTTCAATCCTACTTTTGAAAAACAGAAAGACAGTTTAAAAATTCAACACTTACATGTCTTGAACATGTATAACAGCCATAACTTTTGATTTCCCCAAAGACATGCATCATTCTGAATTTTGAGTAGTTAAACTCCTCCAATAAGGTAGCATTGACTAGATCTCACAAGTTTTGCACCTTATCATCATAATTATCCAAACAGGAACGTGGGAAAAATTGGTGATACAGAAAAGGAGTAAGCAGAGTCACAAATGTTCACTGGCACTGTCAGGACAGAAGCTAGGAAATGCCCTTTTTGTGAAACCCTGGCAAGTCTCATGAGAAACAGAGCTGAAAAAAATTACTTAAGTTTTTACCTATATAAATAGAATAAGTCATGTAGGCTTTAAAGAGAGTTTAAATTCCTGTCCTGGTCCTTGGAATTCTCAACAAGCATTAAGACTCATTGTCTTTCCTTTACATCTGATTTTTCTCATCTTTGAAATCATCTGTAACTCTGAAATATGTTTGAAAATATGTGAGTAATTAAGTCAACAGAAAACTTTACTTACAAATATTTCCTTTCAGTTTCAAGAGAGAATGGGATATACTGACTGAAAGTTTGAGATTTCAGAGCACTGGGTCAAATGTTTTCTTCACAATCTTCTTTACAAAGCATAATTTTCCAATTATTTTCTTCCGTACTTTTCCCTTTCTAGTTGCTTCAAATCACATGTAAAAAAAATAAAATTAAAAATAAATAAAATAAAAGCCCCACACAAATAATGAGTATCTGAAAAACTGTCACTATATTTATTTTCTCTATCTGTTTTCCCAAACTGCTGAGACTTTTTTTTTAAATCCTAACTTAAAGCATAAAATATAATTGCTTCCTGTGATGCAGAGCAAATGCAACACTGATATGTCAGGAGTGGGAGTGGAAAATAATACAATTCCTTTGCAATACTGTTTGACAGTTTGTTACTAAGGTAAATTTATGTCTATTCTATGACCCATCAATATTACTGCTAGGTATATATACAAAAGATAAATGAAAATATATATCCACACAAAGAATCGTGTCAAAATATTCATGACAGCTTTATTCATAATAGAATCAAACTTTAAACAGCTCATATGTGACTCAAGAAAAGAATATATAAATAAACTATGATATACTCATTCAATGGAATAGAGCTGGCAATAAAAAGAATGAACAAATAGTCCGCACAGTTACATGGATAAATTTCAAGAGTAGAAGGTACAAAGAAGAACCAAAAAATCCCCAATAATCTGTATTTTCCCTTTATGTAAAATTATAGACTAGATTTGCACAGCTCTAGCAGATAAAATTATGGTTATCTCTGAGTTGTTATCATATCAGAAAGTCATAGGAACCTTGGTAGAGTGATAGATATATTCTCCATCTTCACATTACCATTGGTATATAGATTTACATTATATCCCTCAAGTCCTGCAAAGACTAATATAATTCTACATTAAAACTCTCTGTATTTAATATTGACTAAATTACAAGTAATTTTTCTTTCTTTTGTTGGACAGCAAACAGACTATGTAGCCTCTACCATATTGAAATTATTGTAATCCTACATTATTCTCCAGAAGGCCTTGATTATGGGCATATGTAACATGCCAAGCTTTCTTAATTTTCTTTATATCTTTTATTGTATGGGTGTCATCCACTTCCTACAGTGCATTCTGGAATTCAGGGGACAGATCAATCATAGCTGTGTTTCTCTCTTTCCATTATATGGATCTTAGAGATCACACATAGATCATCAGACTTGACTTCACATGTCTGAATTAGCTAAGATATCTCACTGGCTCAGCTAGCTTTTTTTAAGTGGCACACACAATGTTTAATATAAAGATTGAACTGAACATTTTTATGTTTGGATAACTGAATACAAAATTCAACTGTCTAAATTTTAGAAGATTACACTTAATCAGATTGAACTTCCTCTGAAATGACACTACAATACTTTCAGGAAGTTAAAAACATATTTGATCAGAGAGGAAAATTCACAGTAGTGACTTTAATTTGACTCAATGGGATGTCCATCCTTGGTCTAAAGAAGATATACACTTATTTACTATAAAATATGGCAGTTTTCCTCTGGCCTTCTAATCTTAGTATTCTTTTCCCATTGAGGCCAGCAGTTAAGTCTGCATCTGTCAGAAATCTCTCCACAGGCTGTGTTTCCACAAAGTCAACAGAAGACAAATTTTTTTCACATGTCTCTCTAAGTACTCAGAATTATCACTCTAGTTAGTTTTCTCAGCATCTTTATTTTATCACGCATTAATATGGTCTAAAACATTCATAACTTTTAACAACTTGGGATGTAGTTATTTATATTGGTAAAGATGTTGTTCTCATTGCTAAAATGAGAAATGAAAGATAGATTTAATTATAGACTTCAATCTGATAGTGACCTCGGAGACAGTCCATGTTTTATACCAGTACCCATAAAACTTTCTTAATCAATTTGCAGAATAATAGCATATTGCAAATAAGAAATTAACAAGAAAGAATAAAGTAAAAATAGATACTAATGATTAGCTTGTAAATAGGACTTACTAAAATCAACTTATTCCTTCAGGTAAATACAGCAAAGTGAGCCCAGATACATACCTGAGTTGTAAATATATTTTAGGTAACTCAATTGTAAAAAAAAATCTAGAAATAGTAAACAATTGCCAACAATAATTTCATTTGGGGGTAGGTTCATTTTAGTAATTTATCCCTAATTTTGAACATGTTACTCTTTTGGAAAAACTATTTTATTCAATTCAGAAAACAACTCTTATGAGCTACAGCTCTCTGTTTGTATCTACATCAAGTTCAGTTTTTGATAGAGAACAACATTAACTATTATTCAATGCTTTTGTTTTATCTTTGTTGTAGAAATGAAAACATTAAATGGAATGGCTATGTATACACAACCATAACTTTAAAGCAGGAGTCAAACACCATGGACTGGGTAAGATCAAACATTTTAAAGACACCTGAATTTCAAAATCTCATATATCATCTTATGGCCATGGAGTATACAGTGTATTTGTGACCGACTAAATGTGATCAAATCATCTGAATACATTGTGGTTTAAGATACCAAGTGTTAGTAGAAAATAGAGTTTATGAAAGTTCATTTGATGGTCTTTTGGGACCCTGAAGTCTACATGTTTGTTGGAATTATAATCTGACAACTTGACTGGCGCTCAAAATTCTGCTTCTAAGAGTGCTTCTTATGGCAGTTTGTGGCAGGCTTTAATTTCTCATCTCCGAAGCCACTTCATGGTCTTTTCCAGTGTCCTCATAACATAGTAGTTGACATTCCCCTGGACAAATGATCCAAGAGAGTAAGATAGAAACTACAGTGTCTTCCATGGCCTCATTTCCAATATCAGAGGCCTACTGGCACATGCCATTCCTTTTGAGTCTATCAATATGTATAGTACACAATGAAGAAGAGAGAGATAAGATACCATCATTTGAACAGGTTCAATAAATTCATGAGGTACAGTGAGGTAGCACTAAAGCAAACTACTTCTTACATCCCTAAAACAATAGACAGAAGACATGCAGTGTTAACACAGGATGCTGTTTGTTAGCACAAAATGGCATAGCTTGGTATCAGGCGACCTGGGTACCCATCAAGCACTCCTTCCATAATTAGTTGGGGTCCTTCAGGATGTTATTGCATCTTCAATGTATTGGTTTCTCTGTGGTAAATCTAGGTGGATCAAACTAGGTATTGCCCCCCACAGCAAGGCCCTGTAAATTGCTAGCATTTTAACATTATCAAGTCTTAGAGTGCCAAATGTTGCTTTCCTTTAGTGAATCTATCGTTTGTAGTTGAAGTCTGTAATCCATTTGTTTTGGGGTAATGTTAAAGTCTTTCCCTCGTGATCTTTTAATTTTTTTTTAATTTGGAGTCATTCTTATTCATTAATTGGTGGATTTGTCCAGTCTTGCTCTGGGTGAGTTATCAGGCCATAATGCAGAATTGGTATCATTGTCTTGTTTCATTAAGGCACCCAGAGGGCTTACTTGCAGTATCATATGCCAACAATTTAAATTATTAATTTTATTATGACAAGAATTATATGATAGTACAGTTACTAAAATGCTTTATAAATTAATTTTTAACTAGAAAAATGAAGACATGCAATTTAGACACTTGGGAAATAATGAAAAAGTGAGACAATATCGTTACTGATTTGAAGTCAGGTCAGAGTATAAATACATATATATTTTAAAGTGCAATATTCACAAATCACTGGACATAGATGAGATACTAATGAGAGTTCTGGACAATCTCCCAAGTATGTAAAAATGAAGAAATTAAGTAATAACAAGAAACAGAAAAATGTAATTTTATATATATATATATATATATATATATATATATGAAAAAAATCTAATTAATAATCTTTTAATTGACTCCACCTTTTAATTAAAAAGCATATTTTCATTGTGCCTGGCTTAAGCCTTACAATACACAATAGATATATAATCAGAGAGTAGGGATGATTCAAAGTCCCATTTCTGAATGATCTTTGGTAAATCACAAAAACCAATTTGAAACTGTCTTCACCTGAAAAATGGGGACATTAAACCCCCACACAGGGACTTTTCTGTGGCTCAAATAAGGTATTGCACATGAAAGCAATTTGTAAACTGTGAAATACTCTGCAACACAGAGAATTTATAGATTTGCAGATATTTGTCATTTTCAATTAATTTTACTGAGAGTCCTATGCTGGAGTTAAGGATGAGAGAATGGTTTATTCTGTTGTAATTTTATTCTTCAGATAGTCCAGCCTGACCCTGAAATATAGCTTTGCATAGATTTCAGCCTTTATCAGTGCAATGCCACAGGCTCAGGGAAAAATACTAATGTCGTAGACCAGTAGAAAACTATTGTTAGTGTTTGCTTTTGTCAGACACTTAAAGAAGAAGACACTCAGTTAAGGGGCACGACAAGGGATTTATCAGTTTTCCTATGTCTAATTTGCCATGATCTGTCACCTTCATATTTTCTGTCCAATCTCTGAATCACAATTGTGATCACTCACACGGTTCAGGTAGGATGAGCTAAAGGGTAGATCTAGGCAAGGACTTGGAAAATTGCCTGGGTAAAATCATAGCATCTACATTGACCTGGCAAGTACAGAAGAAAACGTCATTCCTTGGGAGAAATAGAGAAATCCACCTTCTCAGAGAAAGAGCTTTGGCTGGTGCAGTAAGATTCACTTCAGCCATGACCTGATGACCAATTACTACTGTGGCAGCAGCATTGCTGGGTGATCTATGTGGTATGATCCATCAGGACACCTGAGTCAGAGTGTAGGAGGCAGGGATGTTTGAGCAGTTTAGAGCTAAGAGATGCAGGAACATATAACCCCCTAGATAGAAGACAATGCTATTTCCTCATAGTGTCATTCACAACAAGGAAATATAAACTAAAGATAATCTAGAAATATCTAGACCCATATTTCAAGAAAGAAAAAGGCAAAGAGACATTTAGAAGCTATCCTGATAATTTGTTTAAATATGAAGTATATCTTGTGACTGATTGGAGAGGAGGTAGCCAGAAAAGATATAGGTGCAACAGCTTCACTGATGCTACAAAGCAAGTCTGGAACAGCCAACCAGAGAATTTTTTTTCCATAATGTAATTTCATAGATGAAATCACCAAGGCAAAAATAATATTGGGATGCCAAGATTAACAACCTATTGCCTCTGAAAAGAGTAGGGTCATGCATCTTCTTTTTGAACTAAAACCTGAAGATCTCTGGATAAATGTTTGTCTGCTTTCTTGCTTAGTTAACAATGACAATGTATGTCATGAAATTGTTTGAAATAATGTAATGATTATGGAGCATCAAAGACTGACCACAGTGGCATGGCCTATGTTGTCTAATTTCTACTTAGGAGCACATTTCAGCCTCATTTCCACATTACCTCATGAGTAATGGTGTCCCAATTTTGGCGATGATGAATTTGAAGATCTCAGACTTGACCATAGGTTCACGAATTTCTAAAGTACAGCTTCACATTCCATTTTCTTTGGGAACTAACAGTGGAAGCTGAATGACTCTGTGATCTTTTGACGTGTGTTAATGATTTCTTTTTCTGATGGTGAATGGTCTTACTATTGGCAGAACAACTAGCTGCAGGGTGGCTCATATCATCTGGCTATTGAATTATGGTAGTGATAACCAGGTCAGAAGTAACAGGACCACTCAATTCTGATGTACTTCCCCAAAGACTACATCATTTTATAACTTCCTGTGGAGAACTACCACATAGACTAGCTAGGATTATTTTCACTCTCTGTTACATTTACAATGTCCCTCTCTTCTGTGAGAACTTGAAACCTTCAGTAGTAAACACCATTCTTAATATTCCTGTAGAGTGGGTTGAAGAGGCTAGGACACTTGCATCAGTCTGGTTTTGTTTCCTGAAAAGAGAGTCAGAGTGGGCTTCTGTTAGAAGTCAGAGAGCCCCTGAATGTTTCTCATGTTCAAATAAAAATCAAAACGCTAGAACACAGGAAAAGGCTCATAGCAAGAGAAAATCAAAGCAAACACCCAGGTTAATTAAAAGGCCTTTTTTTACATAGCTCAGAATACTGAAGCTATATTCACAGAGCCCAAGAGAATACTCTCTGAACAGTTTGCTGCTGGCTGGCTGCTGACTTCTGAGGACCTATCATCTGTTCTTAAAGGAGTAAAGGGCAATGCTTATTGTCTCTTGTAGCTGGCTCCTTCGTTCATTTCCCTTTATAGCCTTAGCCCCTGACATCAGATTTTCTGATGACCGTTGAAAGATATTTCCATGTCTCCCACTCAAGGGAATGCCCATCTGCCTAAACTCCATCACTTCCAGTTGGACTTGACACAAATTTGTCACTAACAGCAATCTCTTTTTCTTTGCTTTCTTCAGCCCAAGACTGAACATCTGCCTTGTACCCTGGCAAGAATATTACATCCCACATGAGCAAACACAATATGCTCTCCTGGTATCACTCGCAAAGACAAGATTTAGCTTGCCAGTGGGGATAATTGCGCCACATTACATGAAGAATGTATTCATTCCTAGACCAAGTCACATGTAATCCTACATACAGAAGCTCCTGCCGTTGGCTATTAGAGACATGCTTGTTCTCATCTCATAACAGACATTCTCAACATGTAAGAAGAATATCAAATATCCTTTTATTCTTGTGGCATGGGTTGTTGCCAGTGTTATTCTGTAGAAAATAATGTCTCTATGATTACAAATATTATTTTGCTTGTTCTTAGGTTTATGATAAGATCTTGCTATGTAGCACTCATCATAGACCTAGGCTTGCCTTAAATAGGGTACCATCCTCTTGACTCTGTCAATGAATGCTGTAACAATAGTGCATGCCTCCATATCTAGCTTTCTATGATGATATTCATATTTAAATTTATAGTCAAAATGTATCTTCCCAGTCTGATATAATGTTACAGACAGTATAGAATTTTTTATTGTTGGTTTTTGTTTGTTTGTTTTTCTGTTGCCGTTGTAAAAATGTTGACCAAAAACAATGAAGTAGAGAAACAGGCTTATTTGTCCCAGGTCACAGTCTAGAGCTACGGAAGTATGAGCAGGAACTCAATGCAGGAAATGTAGAGAAAGGAACTGAAACAGAAACCACAGAGGAACACTTCTTACTAACTTCTAATGCCTTTTCCTTATGCCACACAAAATCTCTCATGCTGGTAAGACATTGCCCAGAGTATGGTAGGTCTCCCAAATTCCTAACGAATGAATTTCCCTACAGCCATGCCATGAGACCAATCTGATGAAGGCAGTCCCTCAAATGACGTTTCTTCTTTCTAATTAATGCTTAAGAAACATGAACAAACACACATGCCTTCAATGATTGTTGCCTGAATCACAAGCAAACTAAACTTATCATGGCCTACAAAGTAAAACACCCAAAATTTTCTTCATTAGAAATTTGTGGGACAAAATGGTAATTCTTGTAAAAGACAGGTAAATATTGAAATGGAAATGTACTATTAAAACTGGAAGTTCTAAACTATGTGGAAATAGCAATATATTATGATACCTCCTCCCACAAAACAGTCCAAGCCAAAAGGCCCACTGAAGAGAAAGTTAACATCATGCAATTTGTCATGTAACAAAGATCCAAAAATATTTTCTAAGTTTCCTACTCCTTTCTTACAGTTTTCATCAAATATTCTAAAGGGTTAAGTTAGAAATTATGCCTAAAGTTTCTATTTTCAAAGCCGCTGCCCCAGATGATTATACTGTGACAGACATCCCCTCCCTGTGGAAATCTTAAGGTTTTTTTTTTTTAACCACCAATTTTGAGAATTATTGAAAGTTAATTTAGAATTCAAAATCCAGGCTACAGAAATAAAAACAAACAATCTTTGGGATGCTAATATAAAATAGAACCATTTCCCAAAGCTCCTGCTTTCATCTGTTTTAGAAAAAAAAAAGCACTCTGGAGAATAAGACAAGTCACATGCTATTGCTCTTTATACATAACCCCCATCACTACCAACGTGTCCTGAATCCCAACTCATGGCCAAGTCCATCACTAGTAATCAACTCTTATCCCAAAAAGTGAGCATAATCAGACTCTAAATCAAATAAATATGTCTTACTTTCTGTTCTGATGTCAGCCAAATTCCATTTCTGGTGAGAAGCCAAGGGGAGCAGGAGCCAAAGGCATATGGCTGCGGGCACCTTTGTGCCAGAAAGATGTCAACACATTGGAAAGGATTCAGAGAAGAGAAGCAGAGGTGATTAAAGGGCTGGGGAGTTTACTTATGAGGGAGATTAAGAGAGCTAAGCATGTATACATTGGCTAAGCAGTCTATGTGAGGCAACAAAGAGGGAGATGATTTGAAGTACCCACAAATCCATTGAAGGAGTTACTGACATGGGAACCAGAGGAAATGTGGATTCTTGAGAAAAACAGCAGGAAATAGAGGCAACAAGCAATGCCTAGTTGCTATGACATTTTGCACAAACATGTTGATTAAAACAAGTATTTTATATAGCATGTGTAAGACCAACCATAGCTTATATAAAGAAATAAAAGACCATGTAACTAAACAAAAAGAACATGAGATATAGACAAGGAGCAAAGCATGTCTGTTCCAACTCCTGTTTCACTGGGTATTGTTACCAAGATTATTCCCATTAGTCCCTTATGGCCATGCAAAGTATCTCTGCCATATTCACAAATGGTGAGGATGAGCAAATGGTGTCACAAGAGTCAGCTATTACATCACACTTCATCACTCACAGCACTTTCCCAGATCAAGTGTTTGGAGCACAGTGAGCACTGAGTAACACTAAATGCAACCTTGACACATGTTCTAAAATATAACAACTTAGAAGGCATAGTATTCATTCTTTTACAATATGTAGTTCCATGATCACTTTGTGTATTCATAGAGTTCATAAATCAATTACCATGATGTATCTTAGAAAATTTCTTTAACTCTAGAAGTAAATTTTAGGATCTTATATCTATCTGATAGCCCATAATT
This sequence comes from Grammomys surdaster, assembly GCF_004785775.1. Classification (NCBI taxonomy): domain Eukaryota; kingdom Metazoa; phylum Chordata; class Mammalia; order Rodentia; family Muridae; genus Grammomys; species Grammomys surdaster. The sequence goes on along the minus strand of NW_021604688.1, from coordinate 7,542,207 downwards.
ATGTACCCCAAACTAAATTTAAATTGATAAATATACATTCTATACAAAATAAAAGAAAAAAGTAGAACATGGGGAAGAATCCACAAAGGTGACCATGCAGACATGATCAGAATGTAGAAGTTCAACCATAAATATTATAAGTTGATTTTATACATCTTTGGGCCCTAACTTTCATTATCAAAAGTGCAGTGTTCATAACAAAAACCTCTCCCACCTCAGGTACAAGAAAACACTAATCTTTGTTCTGTTACTATATAATTATCTATTTTTGTAATTTTATATAAAAGAGAAAATATAACATTAGCCTTTGTGTCCATCTTCTTAAACTGAGTATAACACTGTGAAGTCTGTCCTTATGGAAATGTGAAGCAGTATGTGATGGTTTGTACATGATCAGCCCAGAGAGTGGCACTATTAGAAGGTGTGGCCCTGTTTGAGTAGGTTTGTCACTGTGTATGTGGTCTTTAAAGCCCTCATCCTAGTTGCCTAAAATCCAGTATTTCTCCTAGCAGCCTTCTAATGAAGATGTAAAACTCTCAGCTTCTTCTGCACCATGCCTGCCTGGATCTGCCATGCTCCCACCTTGATAGTGGACTGAACCTCTAAACCTGTAAGCCAGCACCAATTAAATGTTGTCCTTATAAGAGGTGCTTTGGGAACTCTTGCTCAGTGGTTAACAGCACTGACTGCTCTTCAGGAGATCATGAGTTCAAATCCCATCAACCACATGATGACTCACAACCATCCTTAATGAGATCTGATAACCTCATATGGGCGTCTGAAGACAGCTGCAGTGTACTTTGGACCAGAGTGAGCAGGGGCCTGGAGCAAGTGGGGCCCAGAGTGAGCAGGGCCCAGACTGGGTGGGAGATTGAGTGAACTGGTGTCCAGAGCAAGCAGGGGGCCTGGAGCTAGCAGGACTGGCCCAAGATGGAGAAGGGAAGGGGAAGAAGAAAAAAAAAAAGAGTTGCCTTGGTCATGGTATCTGTTCACAGCAATAAAACCCTAACAAAGACAGAAATTGATACCAGACACCGGGTTATTGCTGTGATAGACCTGACCATGCTCTTGTTTGGAAGAATATGGTTTGGGGACTTTGGATTTGGAAAGCCATGGAATGTTTTAAGTGTGGCTTAGTGAGCCATCTTAGTAGGAATATGGAAGACTTTGTTGCTGTGAGTGATTTTAACTGTGTAGACCTGATCCAAGAGGTTTTAGAGGAGAAGAATTTCAGTATGTGACATAGAAACTATTTTTGTCGTATTTTGGTGAAGAATGTGGCTGCTTTTTGCCCTTGTCTGAAGAGTCTAACTGAGGCTAAGGTAAAGAGAATTATATAAATTGCATTGGCAAAGGAAGTATAAAAAAAGTCCAGTAAAGACTTTGTTCTCTGGTTAAGTCTCATAAAAAATATTTGGAACAAGCATTAGCAAGGTTAGAAAGTAAAAAATATAAAATATGGTTTGAGTATTGAAGGGGCACCAGGAAGTAAAATGGAGCCAAATCCTGAGTTCTAGGTGATAGCAGATTAAGGGAGTGGGACTTTGAGGCAAGATTTTACACAGCTAAATTTAGATCCAGGCAATGTGATACATGCCTTTAACCCCAGGAGATAAAGCTAAGCAGATCTCTGACCTCAAGGCCAGCCAGGGATGGAGCAAGTTATAAGGTGAAGAAAAGCCTAAATACAGTCAGGGTGATACACACCTTTAATCCCTGGAGATAGGCATGCAAATCTCTGAGTTCAATGCCAGTCTAAGAGCCAGATCCAGGACAGCTAAGCTTAGGCCACAAAGGAGTTGAAAAACAGAAAGTTAGTGATAATGTAACAAAAGAAGGAGGTCATGTTCCAGCTCCTGCAAGCATCAGAACTTGGCAGCTTTGGTCATGTGGTTCTGGCCTTAGAGTCAAGAATAGAAGGGACTATTACCTAGGACAATTGATACTAGTTTGATGGAGCTTAGAAATGAGTAGTCATTAAGAAGAGATCAGCATTACTGAGAAAAAATCTTTTGGGAGACTGTGATAGACTATGGGGACTTTTGAAGAAATTATTATTTTTGGGAGCACAAAGAAGCTGTATTCCAGAGATAGCCAAGGTTGTACCTTGAGCTTCAGCTGTACTTGCTAATGTGTAAGAGTTACCCAGGTGGTACTGGTTTTGATGCATGGAGGTTTCATGAAGAGCAACTGAGGCTTGACACTGTGAGAGGCCATGGAAGGCCACTGGTGAAGGTACAGGCTCAGTTGTAGTTGATGGCCCAGAATTGAAGTTTTCATGCAAAGGATTGGAGGCTTGGCTCAAATGAATGAAGAGTACCTATAAGAGTTTATTGGTGAAGTCAAGTTGCAGCAGAAGACCCCAGTGCATTGGAGATGCCAGTACCATGGGATGATCACCAAAATCAGCAGCAGCAGTGGAGTGGATCAACCTGAGCTTAGAGCATGACAGAGGGCAGAACTGAAAAAGTGATGCCAGCCCTTTGAAGGGGCCCAGAAGATCACGTGTGGATCCTAGACATTGAAACAAGAAGCTGAAGCTGTAACAGTAAAGTTGCCTTGGAGACCCCAAGACTTTTGATATGCCAGAACAATTGTCTATCTGCTGAAGAAAGCTGCTAGCAGGGTGTAGAACCAGCCCAGGAGAAGGAAGTTTGTTGCAGTCAACAAAGGTGAAAAAGAAATTAGAGATCTGAAGACCACTTTGAAATCAGACATGGAGATGCAAAGTGTGGAGTTTACTCAGCTTGTTTCTTGTCTTGCTTTGGGGATTACAGCTAAGTGATTGAATGATTCTTAGAAGGGACTTTGAACTTTGGACTTTTAACATTGTTGAGACTGTGATAGACTATGGGGACTTTTGAAGTTGGATTAAATGTATTTTGCATTATGCTATGTTTATGTATGGCCTGCATAGACTCATATGTTTGAACAAGCCTATGGGGGCTAGGGAGTGGAATGTAATGGTTTGTATATGCTCAGCTTAGGGAGTGGCACTATTAGAAGTTGTAGCCCTGTTGGAGTAGGTGTTTCACTGTGGGTGTGGTCTTTAAGGCCCTCATCCTAGCTGCCTAAAACCCAGTACTCTTCTACCAACCTTCCAATGAAGACATAAAACTCTCAGCTTCTCCTGCACCATGCCTGCCTGGATGCTGCCATGCTACCATCTTGATGATGATGGACTGAACCTCTGAACCTGTAAGCCAGCTCCAATTGAATATTGTCCTTATATGAGTTGCCTTGGTCATGGTGTGCATTCACAGAAGTAAAACCCTAACTAAGACACAGTACTACATTTTTCCAAACAATAGTGTGTATGTGTGTGTGTGTGTGTGTGTGTCTGTGTGTCTGTGTGTCTTGTGTCTGTGTGTCTTGTGTCTGTGTGTGTGTGTATGTCACATGTATATCTTTCCATTGGTGGATGGCTACTAACACAGAATACTGAATTCATTTTCTTTCTTTAAAACTGCTTAACTACTTCATTTAGTCCTATAATCCAAGTAAGACAGGGTAGGTTCACCTAGGCCAATTATTTCTCTAGAAAGAGATTCAGTGTCTAAAGGAAAACAAGTAAAGTTATAATTTACATGTTACACATTAGTTTTGCTCAAAGTACTTTGATGTTCAATGAACTTCAGGTAAAGTTATTTACTGTTTTTGGAGAAACATTCAGACAGTCTCTCTTAATGACCCCCATTCATAATTAGTTTTCAAAATGTTTAACAGAGGCTGATACAGCCCTTTGATTCCTCTAAAAACAATAAATTGAGCATCGTGGAGATTTCTCTCACTATAGAATTTGATAACATAGTAATGTAAAATACTTTAAAATGTTCAAGAAGTGGACTTAAAAACCATACTCCAAGGCTGGCTCTGTTGGGCACATAAAACTAAGTATGACAAATTAGGTTCAGTACCTGAAATCCATATAGTAGAAGGAGAGAATTGGTTCCTATAAGATGCCCTCTGGCCTCCATCTGTGAACCCAGACAATTGGTTGAAGAGTATACACACACACACACACACGATAAATAAATATAAGTAAATGTAATACAAAATATAAAATATATGCTCTAAGTCTGAGGAAATGGCTCAGTGGCTAAGATCATATATTGCTCTTTCAGAAGACCTAAGGTCTATTCCCAGTACCCACATCATGTGGCTCACAACCATATGTTATACATGTACAACGTGTATCTAAATCTACAGATACTCGCACTCCCATCTACAGACATATAAAAACACATATACACACATATCTTAAAAAATTAAAAATAAATATTTAAAAAGCATACCACACATTTAAAAAGTACTATGAAATTCTTATCTTAAATTTTGAAGATCAGCTCTCTAAGAGATAGGACCTAAGAAAACTGCATGTTTGTTAATCCACATGATTATCTGGTAAATACTCAAAAATATAGCTAAATATTTAATGCAAGTTGGGCTCAAACTAAACATGCAGATAGAAAAGGCTTCAATTATATCCTGATAGTTAATACTATCCCCTGTGCATAAGAAAAATAGCCACAGATATGACTTAATAGTTTTTCATGTGGCTTCATTCTTTTTCTCTACCAGAACTTGCTATCAATCCTCCCCATCATTAACATGGAAGGGTCAGTTGTAATTCATTCTGGTTGCCAGATAACTGTCTGAATTTTAGTCCACTCACTTATATTGCTACAATCCTTTGCTTTGTGAGGGAGCATTTCAAATAGACTATGTACTCAGTGGTGCTCCTAAGTTAAGAACACGAAAGGAAACTTTGTCATCAAAATTAGTTCCTTGAAGATATCAGTCTGGGCTTATAACTTTAATTTTAAACATGCTGATTTACAATACTGCTTCCTTTTCCCTGTAGCAAAGTTAAGTTTACAACTCTATCTTCATACTGAATTGAAAGAAAAGAAACTGAGCCATTCATATGGTTTAGAGTATTCATTCGTATGCCTTTGTTTATCTCTATAAATGTGTATAAAGGAGCAAGTGGTAAGGGTAAAAAAAAATCAAGATTCACATTTCTTGCTTAAAGTCACATATTCTTCAAAGAAAATATTATATAAGCTGATATCTCCTTTCTTTTCTGACTTTCTGTATATCCAACTTCTTCTTCTTCTTCTTCTTCTTCTTCTTCTTCTTCTTCTTCTTCTTCTCCTCTTCCTCCTCCTCCTCCTCTTCCTCCTTCTTCTTCTTTTCCTTCTTCTTCATTATTATTACTTTTATTTTTTTTTTACAGCCCAGCCATGGTCCCCCCTCTCTTTCTCAGTCCCCTCTCCCACAGTTCCTCATCCCATTCCTCCTGCCCCTGTCTCCAAGAGAATGCCCTGCCACCTGGCCTCCCTACTCCCTGGAGCTTCAAGTTTCTTGAGGGTTAAGTGTATCCTCTCTCACTGAGGCCAGACTAGGAAGTCCTCTGCTGTATATTTGTTGGGGACCTTAAGCCAAGTAGTGTATGCTGCCTGATTGGTGGCTCAGTGTCTGAGAGATCTCAGAGGTCTGGGTTAGTTCAGGCTGCCTGTCTTACTATGGGATCACCCTCCTACTCAGCTTACAGCCTTTCCCTAATTTAACCACAGATTTCCCCAACTTCAGTCCAATAGCTGGGTGTAAGTATCTGTGTCTGTCTCAGTCAACTGCTTGTTGAGTCTCTCAGAGGACAGCCATGCTAGTCTCCTGTTTGTAAGCACAGCATAGCGTCAGGAATTTTATCAGGCTTTGGAGCCTCCCCTTGAGATGGATTCCAAGTTGTGCCAGTCACAGTACTGCCTTTTCCTCAGTCTCTACTCCATTTTTGTCCCTTCAGTTCTTTCAGACACAAAGAGAAAGTGGGAAAGAGCTTTGAATTCATTGGCTCTGGAGCTGGAGACAGGAGGGTATGGGGGAGTTCTAAAGAGAATGCCAATGACTCAGGCTCTAAGATCAACAATTGATGAATGAGACCTTATGAAACTGAAAAGCTTCTGTAAGGCAAAGGACATAGTCAATGGAACAAATCAGCAACGTACAGATTGGGAAAGCAAAATCTTCACTAACTCCATATTCGATAGAAGGCTAATATCCAAAATATATAAAGAACTCAAGCAGGAAAACTCAAAAAAAACAAACAACCCAATCAAAACATGGGGTATAGAGCTAAAAGAAAATGCACAACAGAGGAGCCTCCAACTTCTTAATCAGAGGATATTTTCCTATTTCTGAATTTTCACCACAAGTATGACCTTCTAATATGTTCTGTCACCTAAAGTTCTTCAGAATAAAATGCTGAACACAGAATGATTTTTGTATAATATATCATCCTTATACAAAAACCTGTCTCTTCCAAGAAATATACCATCAAAGTCCTGAACTCTACCTTGGTCAACCATTCTTCAAAATGTCCCTCTGCTTTGGAAAGACAAAATTTTATTGCCTTTAATTAAATGTTTTTATCCATATAACTATTAGGTGTCCTCCCCTAATAAGCATGAATCTTCATCTTTCATGCAAGTGTGTGTGTGTGTGTGTGTGTGTGTATGTGTGTGTGTGTAGGGGGATGTATTGTACACACACACACATACACCCCCCTACACACACACACACACACACACACACACACTGCAATGGCATGATAAGTTCTCAACAGACATGTGGAGCCTCATGTCTGCTGTTTCTCTGGCACTGCCATGCACATTCTCTGAATTCTAGTTTCTCTGAATTCTGCCTTTCTGCCTATTCCAATCTTGGTTTGTACTACCCTGCTAAGAATTTAGCTAGTTATTACTAATTGGCTCTACCACTTAACTATCTGAGGTCTTGTGTTAAGCATAATTTCAGAAACCACGCAGTATTTTTAACAGGTCCTCAATATCTTTTGCTGAATGATGGATTTAGAAAATCAATATGGACAGCCTGGAATGAAAATGATGCTTGCGGTTTGAAAGAACTTTGAATCCAACACTTATTGCCCTCAAGAATTGTTCTTTCTATATTCTCTTAGCAACAATGAGCCATTTTTTCCAAAGTATTGTCATTAGAAAAAGCAAGTTAAGGCTACTGTCCCTAGAAGTCCATACACTCATTAGAGACAAATGCATTCTTTCTGGTTTTTTTTTTATTTTAAATTGTATTATTAACCTTGGTACATGTATGATATGAATGTAGCACTAGCATATATGTACATATCTGAGGACAACACTCAGGAGTCAGTTCTTAATTCTGTCCTACCATTATAGGATCTGTGGGTTGACTCAGGTCATCAGGTTCACACAGAAAGTACTTTTACCTGTTGCCTTTCCCAAATGTCATTCTATCCATCCATTCTTCCATCCATCCATCCATCATCCATCCATCCATCCTCCACCTATCTACCTATCTATCATCTATCTATCTATCTATCTATCTATCTATCTATCAATCATCTATCTTGCATTTTTATCTTGTGTTTGTAAGGTCTCTATATCTAAATCTTATTTACATGAATATATCGAAATTAACTCAAAGTCACAAGTGCCCTCAAAAATAGAGTATTCAACTTGCTAAAATTAGTTCAGGAGTGAAGAGCCGAACACTCTGATGCACAGGATGCTACTTCTTTTCATATATTGCTTTGACTTGCTCTTTATCCAGAACCCACTGTGCCAAATCAGGCTTGTGATTAAGATCAAGTCTACCGGGAAATCAGCAAAAAGTTAGAGAGCGTTTGAAAAGGGCCTTGCTGTCCAAAGCCTGCAACCCTGAAAACAGCTGTTAGAATGTTATTGTTTTATTTTTTCCCTTCCTTTAAAGGGCAAGCTCTGAAAAAAAAATGGTGAGATTTTAAAAAGAAATTTGGTACAATGAATGCCTCAAAAATGAGTTCCACCTAAAACAAAGTGGTCAGCTTCACCAAATGTCTATATGTTGGTGATGGTCCCCGCTTTGGGACTTTTTAGAAGAAAAGCACCTTTTTCTGGTTGAAAAAGACCCTGCTCTGTCCTCAGGCTGGACTTTGAAAATAGTGACTACTTTCAGATCCATTTAAAGCCTCTCAAAGAATGTTCCTTCAGTTACATAGGGAGCAGAGACCATTTCCTTACTTGGTCAAAGATATTGGGGATGGAATATATATTCAAGGAATTCTGTTTGCAATTTATGTTATTTTATGTTTCTTTACCTTTCTTTATGTATTTGATCTGAAACAAAGGACAAAGAGAAAAACCAATGGCTTATTAGAACTGTGCAAGGAATGTAATATTAAATGAAGCTTATTTTCTACCATGCCTCAAGAGCCTCTTCTTGTTATTTCTACACAGGTTCAAAACATCTTATAAAACTAATCAATCTGAAGAATTCATAAACAAGTTAGTACAATTGGGGCCACATAATGTAATATTTTGTGTCTAAAATATATGTGTATTCTAAGTCTATGTGATCTAGAACCAGGAATTTCTGGATCTTCATATTCTTGTTCAAAATTTTAAAATTTGTGCATGAGTATCCATGACACAATCTAAGGATAAGTGAACATGTTTATGATTCTTCTATGTCTTCACTTGAGATTGGTAAGGAAAAGGACTGAACAATTTTGTGACTTAGACATAGTTTCTTCCAAATTGACTTCTAGTTTGAAAGCTTGGTCCTATCTGCTACTGTTTAAAAGACTCTGAAAACAAGAAAGTAGAGTCAGGTTGGAAGAAGTAGATTATTTGTTGACTCTATCTTCTGTTCAGCCCTTCCTCTCCTCCGTTCCACTCCCCTTCTAACCTCCTGTCCTTTAACTCTGGCACTACCTGAGCCCTTGTTGTTAAGTAACATGGAATAAATTGCTCTCAACAAGGAGCTATAATAGATTCTTTACTTTCAAGTAATTCTCTCAGTTGTCTTGATCTCAGCTATGCAAATGTTTAACTATTATATTAAGAAAGAAAGCCATAGGCTTTACAGTGACAATAAATAAGTTAGCCTCTCAGAAAAAAAAAACAATATACACTCTGGAATTGAGGGAAAACACGGGTGCATACTGGAAAGCGTTGTCTATGAATGGATACTCCACTATGGAAGAACAAAAGGCTGGTTAGGTTCAGAGATCCTATCTTTCAGAAGCTAAAGACCCATTCAGCTGCCTCTCCGGAGCATTCTTGTATTCTATCCATTCTTTATCAAAGTATGTCCATCAAATGGACCCAATAACATCATGCTATTTTTGAAACAATATATGATGTGTAACAAGGAACAAGAAGGTAATTATGAGGTAATATTTAAATAGAACATATCAATTATTTAGACTTCAAGGATAGCATTTTCGAGAAGGCAAATTAGTTTTTTCAAGTTCTGGTACAGCAAGAACTGGTTTACGTTTGTTTACCAGACATTATATATGGGGAATATGGATAAATAAAGGCATTTCTGTCTCTCATAAAACAAAGATGACTAGAAGTACTCTGATACAGATTATTGTCCACTTCACTCATCCTGCCCAAGTTGACTTCGGTGTGACCTCTTTATAATTATACACAGAAACTACCATAAATATTCAGAATTATGTGAGTGGCAGACCCCTTTCATTCTTTAGTCAAATTAGAATTTTATTTTTTAAATCTTGAGCTGAATATATCTTGAAATTTGCTATTTAATCATAAATTTAAGCATAATTTTAAAACATTGCCAAGGGAACTCATGAAAAAACCATACACTCAAAGACTTGGGTTTTGGGGATCCCCCTGAGTATCCCTGGTGGCCACATTCCAAGCTTCTTTCTTTTTAACCAATCATGTTGTGTCTTTAGATCACCTCACTTTATAACTTTAATTAAACAAAATTAAAATTAATTATTAATGGAACAATTAGATGAATTAGCTAAGGTGACCCAATACTTATTTTTTTCTCTTTGTAAGGTGTCACCAGCTCATCTAGTCAGCACAAATTGTCTAGTATGAGCAGTGCTGAATAACAACAAAGTTCTTGCCCCAAGGTGCTTTCCTTTTATAAGAGTCAGTAAAAGGCAGACCATAACTCAGGCTTTAGTGATGAGAATCTGTTATTCCCAAAATAGAGAATATCTTTAGCCATTTCTCAGCAAGAGTTCAAACATGTCTCTTCGAACTGCTATTTTAGAATAGTTTCTTATGATTTAGAGATTAGCATAATCCTATGAAGTATCTTTGTCTAGGTTGGTGATTGAGCCTTCTTGGTGATTCAATACTTCCAAATTGAATCTTCCCATTCAATATTTTGTTTCGGAGTACCCTTGCTAGGATCATTTACTTTTCTTTAAGAAATATTTTTTGACCATTTTTTTGTAGACAGCCAAATAGGCCTATAATTATGAATTTTAAAAAGGAGTGTTTAGAAGCTGATGAATTGGCTTGGTACTAGCAAATGCTGCCCTTTCATGGGACCTATTTTAGGTTCTCAGCACCTGATAGTTACACACAATCATGTATAATTCCAATTCCTTAGTGTTGTTTTTATAAAAAGATAAAGAGTATGTCCTGTGGATATGTGGAGAGGTATGAGGGAAGGGGATGTCTCAGTGGGCCCATGCTGAGGCATCTCTTCCCCCTGAGAGACCAGTCACACACCGATATAGCATAGAATAGAATTTAGAATAGAATTTATTCAACGCATGGGGAGGGGAGCCAGGAGGGTAGTAGAGGCAAAGAGAGAGAGAGAGA